>NC_056583.1:23004299-23109299 GCF_018340385.1 Cyprinus carpio
GTTTACATAATGATCATACTTGTAAAACATATTATACACATACTGCACCTATTTTAGACTTGGTCTGCAATAAAAGCTAAGCATTTTTTTAATTATTATTTTAGTCAAGTTTTTTTTAGCCATAAACATCGATAGTGTAGAAAGCTACTATCACTCACCTTGGTTATAAAACACATTGTCCACACCATTGATTACAACAAATCCCTAATCTTAAAAGGCATCTTTACTGATTCTTTTTGGGGGGGGGGGAAAGAAAGAGAGAGAAAGAGCGAGAAAGAGAGCGAGACCAGAAGAAGAGGACAAAGTTAAAGTAGACAAAAAGAAAAGAGAATGTCTGTGTGAAGAGTTCCCAGTAGTTGAGCGCGATGTTCAAGTCTTCATAGATTCGTCTATATGCGTTACACAGCAGAGAACAGAGGGAGACTTCAGTACATATGTGTTAATTTAGTGCTCTGAGATATATTTAAGTGTGCTGTGTTGCATATCCACTTTAAGTCTCTCTCTGGGACTCCTGCCCTATATACATATCCGCCAGTTTTTTGAACTGTGGACCCCAGTGACTCAGATATTCAAACTCTTGGTCCCCCTCGGTGGCGGCTGATTCCAGAGAGCTGAGGGACTCCGCCAAAGAGCCGTTGCCTTCGTAAGCATAGGTAGCCAAGGAATCATAAGGGGGCGCTGTTGGATCCGAGTCGTTTTCCTGCAGCCGTCCGTTGATAAAGTCCCTCACATCCGTGTTGTCTTTGAGGGGAGATGAGCGGCGGAAGGGGAACAGCATTTCGGGCATTATGTCCCGGCGGAGTTTGTTGGTGTCGATGACCTCAGGGTTCCGCAGGGTTCCGATGTCGAAGGCCTGCGTGTCCTCCTCTCCGCCGCCCTCATCGTTGTAGCTGACCACGTTGTCCCTGACGTCTTCTTTTGAGATGATCAGGGGCTCCTTTTTCTTTTGACGCCGCAGGGCCGCAAACAATACCACAATCACTATGGAGACAGAGACAGACAGGCGAATGAAATGATATCATCAGCATGGTGCAAATCAAGCTGAACAAAGCTCTGTGATAGTCATGCTTTCTGAATGTCACAGAGATACCTGACACTACAGAGCCGAAGCAGTGCTTCCTACAGGCTTTTGCAAGATAATATTAATAATGTCTTAAAACATTACAATTTGTTAAAAGTGGTGTTATTTCATTCAGAATTTACAATACCATTTGTTATATGGGGGAGCGGGATACATTTTCAATTATATATATATATATATATATATATATATATATATATATATATATATAAATTACAGATAATTCCACTACTAGCTAGTTTTTCAGGGACATTCTCATTCTAAGCATTCGTTTGGAAAAAGTCTCGACTGCACTGAAAATAAAATTGGATTTGAAACAACTTCCCCTCAGAAAGTGCTATTTCTTCTCAGAAAGTAATTACAGTGTCTTCTAAAAAAAAAAAAAAAAAAAAAAAAAAAAAAAAAAAAGTGTTCTTTTTTTTTTCAGTGCAGGATGAGTGATCAATGTTTTGTTGGTCTAAAATATAATTCTTGTAAATTATTACTTTGTAATTGTGTCTTTTAGGAGTGTGGTAGCATAGAAATGGCTTCAAAGCTGCCAAACATGGACTAAAAGCCATAAACTGCAATCGACTTGTCAGAAAGATGTCAGAAACTGATCAGATTTATTCAGACCAGACTTTGTGTTTTGTTTTGTTTTTTCTTAACTTGATTTGTTAAAAGCACACATTAGTCAATCATTTGCAATTCAGACTAAACTGCTCTCACTGTTTGTATTGGTAAGTTTGAGTTTGTTCAGTCAGATTATTTATTTACATGAATGTTTCATTGATTTGTATGTGGTTTAGGTCCTATTTTTACAGCAAAATATTGATTCAAATGCCTTAATATGTTTTTGTCTGAGATACAACTTGATCTGTTTAATGCTAATAATAAATTATGTAAATTATTTAACAGTATATATTTCTATATATGTAATTCTATATTTGCATAATATATATATATATATATATACTATTTAAGTCTTTCTAATATATATTTTATAGTAGATATAAATTCAAAAGTTGCTTTTATTTAGTTGCTTGTACACTGTTAAAAAGTATTACAAATAGAAATATTATTGAAATATGTTTTACAAGAATATACTATTTAAGTCTTTCTACTACAAATTTCAAAATTTAAAGGGATAGTTCACCCAAATAATATATATATTAATATATATTTATTTATTTGCACTCAACCAAAAACCAAACATATTTGAATCTTCTTCTTCAAACATAAACAGAAAAATTATAATAATAATAATAACCAAACAGTTAGCAGCAGCCACAGCAGCCATTGACTTACATAGTATATATATATTATTATATATATATATATATATATATATATATAATATATATATATATATATATATATAATATATATATATATTTTTTTTTTTCTATGAAAGTCAATGGCTACCGTCAACTGTTTTGTTACCAACATTCTTCAAAATATCTTCCTTTATGTTTATCAGATGAAAGAAATGTGAGTAAATAATGACGAAAGTTTAATTTTGGGTAAACTACCCCTTTTATTTGATGTGTTACTTGCCATTTCATTGTAATAATTTGTGAAATTTACTAGCAATTTCTGATTGAAAAATGTTTCTACACTTTTTTTTTTTTCTTTTGTCCTCAGAGTAGTGTAGCTTGATGAAATAGCTTTTAGCTTAGCTAACTAGTAGTTTCCCCATCATTCAATTGGGACTGTATGTTCACAACTCACAAAACGTGCTGTAACGTTGTAAAAAGATACAGAGTACATTTGCTATGGCAACAAGCAAGATCCACACCAAAGAGTAAGACCTTATGATTAAGTTTAGTTAATTCAATCAGGGAGAGACCAGACAATCGATGGCTAGGACAATAAAATTGTCACAGTCACTGAACTCACTGAAGGACCGAGTCAGCTAAAAAAAAAAAAAAAACAGAGAAGATACTTTGTGGCAGCTCAGAGAAACAGAAAGCGTGCATAATCTCAGTCACTGTGGTGAGAAGAAAGCACTGGCGGAGAATCACAGGCTGTTCTTGGATGGCTAAAGCAGAGCACTCAGATAAGAACCCAGTGAGCAGCGCGCAGCACTACAGAGAGCTTGGCTGAATGTGTTTCAAAAGGTGTCATGCGCTTAAGGTACTCATGAATACAGAAGAGAGTCACACACTGTAATGCAGATAAAGACTTATACTGCCTGGAGCAATCACCTTGCAGCTTTAAAATTGTGTAAGAGATAAAGAAGGGGTTTGCGTTCTTCTCTTATGCATTACAAATTTGCATGGTCCCAAAAGGCACAGATGTAAAGCACAACAGTAAGGCTTGACATCTTTTTTTCTTCTTCTTTTTCATGTCCTTGTATTTTAACAGTACTTTTTTTTTTTTTTTTTTTTTTTTTTTATAAGAACATGGCAATAATAATAATAATAATAATAATAATAATAATAATGTTTAATTATTATTATTTTAAAGAAAACTTATGCAAAGTACTGTTAAAATGCAAGGGCATAAAAAATAATGTCTCAAGCCTTACTATGGAGCTTTATGTCTATTATGGTATCCTATTTTTAATCTATTATTAATTGATTGTTTTGGTCATGGTCATAATGATTATAATTATTTATTTATTTGTTGTTGAATTGAAAGGTTAAACTTAATACTGACCTGTTTATCAAATTATCATCTTTTATGTTACACATTTTATGGTTGTTGATTTTAATCGCTTGACAGTCCTAGTTATAATTCATGGAAATATTACTTAATAATTATGAATCATGTTTCGCACACTGAGTGGAATCATTCAGTCTGAACTTAAAATCTATTGTCATCCCTTCAGTTTAAATTATATGTCTATATATAACTGATTGAAGGCAGCATTCATAGAATTATAAATTCCAGAACAACACATTTCATCAACTGGGAATTTTTTTTTTTTTTTTTTCTGTCATTTTTCAATTTTCATCACCTAAACTGTCAAAACAGTTAATCTGCTTAGAATATTTGATTTGGTATTTTTGTTTAATTACACCTTTTCAAAGGAAACAAAATTTATATATATGATATCATACCCCCTTCCATGTAAAGCGCTTTGAGTACCCAGAAAATTGCTAAATATATGTAGTATTATTTATTTTGTAAAAATCAGATTCCACTGTTTAAGATGCAGTCTTTTGCGCTGAAATGCATCATGCTAAAGTGTTAGCACTGTTTGGTGATTTCACCACATAATGTTCATATGTTGAGCTCGAAGAGATGAGAAGAGGGAATTATGGTCCTAAAAAAGGAACAGGTGCTGTAGTTTGCAGCTTGTTTTTCCTGTTCAGTGGCTGCTCTCCCTCCTCCCAGCAGGTAATCGGAGAGCTCGCCCCTGCCTCCCACTCAGGTGTTAATTATGAAGAAGGAGCGGTGGGGGGCAACATGCTGTGTTCTGCCCAGCCTGGGGGCCTGTGGTGTGCGCAGGGCTTATTTTGTGATCTGGAAGGGAAATGCTGGTGGAAGAGTGTGGGCTGGATGCGGATATTTCTCGCTCTGGCCGCGTAAAGCAGCTACTTCCTCTATAAGTGTACATTCTGGGGTTTTCATTAGCCAGCTCATCAGAAAAGGGTGCAACAGAAAGAATGTAAAATGAGGTGGAAATGGAGAGCAGGAGCCTGTGGGGTGTGTGTGGGGGGGGGGGGGGTAGGCAAAAGCAGAAAGATGCAATATTTTGTTCTGGAAAAGCTCTAACCTCTGTAACCTGTCCATTCAGCACCAGCGGAGGGGTTTAGGGGAAGATACTGAAAATGGAGAAGGATAAAGGGGAAAATATCCATATTAAGTTTGCCTAGAGAGGATCAGTGGTGGACTAGACGGTGCCTGCACAGGGGAACAACAGAATATGAGATGGCAGAAGTGGTTGAACAAAAGGCGCACAATTGTCTGTGTTGTGTAATGGGTAGAAACATATACATATAGACATATAATTTTGGGATGGAATTTAAAGGGGCCATGTACTTACAGAAATTAAAATTTTCTTAATGTTCGCTTGTAATGATTGTGTGTGTGTGTGTGTGTGTGTGTGTGTGTGTGTGTGGAATACTGTAAAATATATAAAATACTATACTTAAAAAGTACAAATTAAAATGTTTTATATTGTGGAATATTACTATAATCTACAATAATTGTTTGTTTTATTTTAATATTTTAAAATGTAATGTATTCAGCAGCTATTACTTCAACCTCAGTGTCACATACTCCTTCAGAAATCATTTTAATATTCTGATTTGGTTCTCAATTATTATTGTTCATTATTCATATAATAATTATGGTTCTTATGTTTTTATCAAAAACTTTTGTCAGCATTCTTTGATTAATAAAAAGGTAAAAAAAAAAAAAACAGGATTTATTTTAATGTAAATCTTTTGTATCATATTATGTCTTTGCTGTCACTTTGATCAATCACTTATTAATTTCAACAGTGTTTTGTTTACTTTATGACTTATGATTGTACTTTATGTACTTACTATTTTTAGTACTGTAACTTGTGTTGTATAAAAATAGTAGTAAAGTTAACTACTTTTCCAAAAGTTCAACTATGAGTTATAAGAAGCTTTTATAATTATTATTATATGAATGCATTTTAAAATCGCTTCCTCAACACCAGCTTTGATACAGTCCATCGCAAAAAGAAAAACACGACTCGTGGGTCTCAGGATGCTGTTGGTGAATTTAAATGAGTTTAAGATTTGAGGCACCATGACTTAAAAGTAATAAACTATGAAGCATTTTTGATGTCTTCATAAAGTTTGACAGTTTTTAAACATCTGTAGCTGCTTTGCTTTGTACTTTAAAGACACAATCTATAAAGAAAGTCATTGGCTGTAAAGTTAGACTGGACACTGCATATGTAATGCATTCGAGAGGTCAGCGGCAAACAGGTTCAAAGTTGAATTTGTTAGAACTTTGAGGGCCATGTCAAAACATTTGTCATTATAAGTTTACTTGCAGCATTGCTATTTTATTTCAGAATAGACCGTGTGTCTTTAATATGTATAAACAAAAGCCGGTTTCGGCCAGCATAAATAGTATATAGCTAAATCAGCCTGAAGTTCCTGAAAATATTTCGCTTAACCGAATCGTACAGAGGCAGATAATAGAAAATGCTGAATGATGACGGATTGCCTCAGGTTAGATTGGAGACTTGAGAGATGCACTCACCAGCAGTTTCAACAATTACTTATTGATGGATGTTTTAACTTAAGCGCAACATATTCTTCCTTTTCTCTGCAGAAACAACACAGACACATGCTGTTCAGAACCAGCTGCGCTTTCATACTGCATTACCTTCCACAAGTGGCATTTTAGGACGTCAGGAAGGAGCATGCGACCTACTTAAGCCCCGGAAGAACACAAATGCCTTTTTGTCAATTGCATACATTTAATAATGAAAGCTATTTTTCCACACCGCTGCACTTTCTGAGGAAAGCAAACAACGAGAGAGAGAGAGAGAGAGAGCACCTACAGTAATGTCTTAATGGGGTGCCCTACTTTTTGATTGTCTGGAGGAAATATTTGGAAAAAATTCAAAGCAAAAATGAATAAATAACAAAATAAACATCACAAGAAGGATGCTGCACGGCCCACACTGTGCTGCATCATCAGAATATCAGGACCAGAGGTCAGGATACAGTAAGCTCTGCTCGCCAGACGCATTACTGAGATGTTACAAGTGCTTATTTTTGGTCCATGCCCTCAGATCTTTGGTGGTGTTTTGAGATTGTGAGGCTGCATAAGTCTAGAAAAGGATTTTGTTATCAAATATGTCACAAAAATGTATGGTTTCCAAATTTCCCTAGAAGTGGACAGAATGTCTGTAAGATTTTTAGAAGAGCAACATCTTAATGTAACTACAGTGATCTACTGACTTGTACATCAAATTCAATTAAAATTCATAAGCTTTTAATATACCTTTTCAAATCTATGTGTAAGATTTGTAAACAAAGACTGTGAAAACCGGCCAGTTCTGACAGAGGTTTGCAGATCCATGAGAACGTGTAGAACATAGTGTGTGGCCACTTCTGAAGTCCACAGCCAATCACAACTCTGTGCCAAAGTACAGTCTCCTCCTCATCAGAAGATGATCAATGTATCTTCTGAGTAAACACACCCTGTTCTTTGTCTGCAACACAGACATATATGCCTCAATCGAAGAAACAGCCTGCTTCTGACCAAGAGAGGTAAGACACAACAACAGAAACAGCTAGAAAAACTCTACAACCTTTCTCCTTTCTCTGAGTCTTGTTGATTTCACTGCAGAGCCACAGTGTTTGTACTGTTTGGTGGGTTCAGTCAGTGATGTAGTTAGATCAGTGCATATGTTGCTTATAGATGATGAAATGCTTTTGAGAAAGTGCACTACATATTGTTCCATGCATTAGAGTAAACAAAATGATGCATGTAATGAGAGCTGCTATGTTCAGGGTGGCCTAAACCAGATCCGGATTAACCATATGGACAATTGGCCATCTACCCAGGGGCCACGTGTTCAGAGAGGCACCATGCAGGGTCTCATAAAGGTTTTTAAAATAGCTAAACGCCCCGATGCTGTATATTTACAGGAGTTCACCACTTACTCAGTAGTATCAAAATGCAGAGTAAG
Organism: Cyprinus carpio; assembly: GCF_018340385.1. NCBI lineage: Eukaryota > Metazoa > Chordata > Actinopteri > Cypriniformes > Cyprinidae > Cyprinus > Cyprinus carpio. The sequence continues at coordinate 23,011,994 of NC_056583.1, forward strand.
ATGGCCACCAGGGCTCCAGTGCTGAGTCCGGCTGAGAGCAGCAGGGCTTCGGTGCTGCACGTCTGTACATTCCCACGGCTGTCGCAGGCGCAGACACGGACCGTCAGCGTGCTGGTGCTGCTCTGGATGGGGTAATCGTTGTCTGAGATGACAACAGGCAGCAGGTATGAGTTCATCTCTCTTCTGTTGAAGCCACCCCGGCGGGTCAGGATCCGAGCTGTGTTGTCTACAAGACAATGATGTCAAGATTAATATAGATACTGAGACTACTGTGCAATATAATGTGTTGTTTTCAAAGCTTAAGTATTGAGTTGGGTTTTTAGCTAGCCAATTGGTTCTTTAGCTAGTTGCATCTTTGGCATTGTGAATAATATAGTTTGACTTTATTAAAACATTATATATATATATATATATATGTGTGTGTGTATATATATATATATATATATATATATATATATATATATATATGTGTGTGTGTATATATATACTCTACACAAATGTGACTTCATATGCCTAATTGTGGCTTTGTAATTTGCATATGTGAGTTCATATCTAATTATGTTTTTTTTTTTTTTTTTATGTGCACATAATTTATACCTAATTTACAAAAGTCTGGGGTCAGTATGATTTTTTTTTTTAAATGGTTTTGAAAATACAGTGAAAACAAAGTTGATAATAATAATAATTTTAAATATTATCGTCCTTGTTATGTGTCCTTGCTGAATAAAAATATCCATTTATTTAATTAAAAATTAAATTAAAGACTGAATGGTAGTGTATATCCACAATGTGCCTTTTTATATCTTTCAGAGTATTTTTTGTTTAAACTTCAGTTTATATTTGGAATTGCAACTTTTTATCTCAGCATCTATATTTTACATTGTGTTTCTTATTTTAAATTTATCTCGCCCTTTCCTGTTTACTTCTTAATTTGTTGCAGAAATGGGTTTACATTAAATTACCTTCATTGTCGAAGATGGTGAAGTTTGGATTGATGGAGCTTAGACTGAAGACAAACTTGTGCCCGACAAGAGGTTCATCCGTGTCCACAGCACTTATGGTCTGGATGAGCTGGAAACGTAACAAGCTAAGATTATTCACCTTTATTCTAATTCAAAACAGAAATATCTAATCTTACAAATGCATCAGTCATAAGTGCAGCTCTAAAGCTTTACAGAACAGCAGAAGTAACAAAGCAAGCAGAAGCGTTTAGTAAAATATTTGTGTGAAACAATGAATAAACATGAAACTGCGGCATACCTGACCAGCTTTGACATTCTCACAGACAAAGGTCTCGTAGTACATGGCGAATTCAGGCGCATTGTCATTCACGTCACGCACTTTGATAAACACCGGCACTCTGGTTTGCAGGGCAGTACCTAGACGCCAATGATGAATGCGTTTCAGCAATTGTGGAAGATATTCAATTTGCATTCAAGAGTCTGAATTTCTCTTTCAGCCTTTTACTCCGGGCATATATTCTTCTACCGAGAATGCAGAAAGCATGAATTAAACCACAACTCAAGGTGACAGTTTGATTTTTGTCATCAGTCATTTATTGTTTTGCTGTCATTTTAACCATTTCTGAAAATGTCTTGAGGCTCTAAAAGTTTTAGTCCACATGTGATAACGTAATTATTTTAACAGGTTTGAAAAAAATAAAAAAAATAAAAATAAAATGAATTTCAGACCATAACTAGTTCACAATTTGAAATTGAAATATTTAATTAAAAGGCAAGAGCTTTACGAGTTGTTATAAGTAAACCTTGCGGCATTATCCCATTTCATATCAGCAGTGATCCGCAAAGGCTCACAATTCAAACTTACTGAGTTCGGTTGCCAGAACAGAGATGTTGTGCCATTTGGAAGTTTCTCTGTCCAGAGCCTGCAGTGTGCTGATGGTCCCATTGTTGGAATCGATGTTAAACAGTCTCTCCAGGTCTGTGTGGCGATCAATGGTGTATCTGAAACAAGAATGACGGTAATGAATGCGAGACAATGGAGCTCTGATTATGCCCAGGCACAGGGACGGAACGTCCTCAGTGTTTTAAAGTGCTGTAAACACGGCCCCGGGAAGTGAAAAAGGGTTCATCACACACCCATAATCAAGGGCCCAGAACAGTGCCTGTGCAGGCTACCAAATAAATCAGCCCAGACTGGTTTAATTTCCTTTACACCATGGGATGTATTTGATTTGACATCTCTATTAGAGAACAAATTTGCCATCGTCAAACGCATTGATGTTAGTTACAAACTGAGCACAACAAACTATACATTGTACCTCTGTGTTTTAAGACCACGGCTACAAACTACCCTGCTGAAAAGACCAAATATTGAATTCTCATGCCGGTCCGGACTGGTTTACAGAATCTATAAAACAGTATTCACCCTTTTGGAAGTTTTTATGTTCTGCTGTTTTACAGCATTGAATAACAGAGATTTCATTTGCCTTTTTGACAGGGTTTAACAGAAAAATATTTTGTGTCATTGTGGAAAAATGTCTGCTAATTGGTCAGTTATTAAGCACAAAATCATTATTTGATGTAGAACTTTGCATTTGGTTTCTTTCAATACATTGTAGTTGACAAGAAGTTGAACTGGAATTTGAATTGGAATAAAAGGAAGGGAAGTTTCCTGAAATGCAATTAAAGCAAACCTAATATTTACACAAAAATAAATAAATTATTAATTAAAATAAAACTATGACTACTGGAGTACATTTTTACTTAAAAAAAATTGTTATTTGTGGTTTCTTTGTAATTATTTGTCAAATTTACTTGCAATTTCTGAGTGAACTGTGTTTTAAAGTAAATCTTAAAGACACTATTTTTTTTTAGTGTAATGACATTATAGAAACTTCTTTTTTACATAAAATTATATATATATATTATGTTTTAATTATTTTTATACCTTTTTAATTTTAAATTCAATTTGTGAATTTAAAATGCTTTTTCTGGGCAAATCTGAATGATGCACAACCCTATAATTTGTATTTGCATTCTCCAAGTATTTAAAAAAAAAAACCTTCCGCTTTCAATTCTTCATTTCAAAACTGCTTAACTTCTGACGGGTTTCATGGACATTATAAATCCATCCATAAATGCTCGGTTGGAGATCTGGACTCGGGCCACTCCAGGAAACTAGCATAGTTGAGTTTTAGCCATTCTAGTATAACTTTGACTTCATGCTTCTGGTCATTGTCCTGCTGGAAAACAAATCTCCTCCTGCAGGTGTCTTGCAGACCCCATCAGGTTTTCCTCCAGGGCTTCAGTGTATTTTGCTGCATTCATTTTACCCTCACAAGCCTTCAAGGGCCTGCCGCAGAGAATCATATATGCCCCTCAGCATGATGCTGCCACCACCATGATTCACAGTGGGGATGATGTTTTTCTGCCGAAGATCAGTGTTTAGCTTACACCAGACGTGATGTTTATTTTAATGGCCAGCATGATCAATTTTAGTCTCATCAGATCATAGAACCTTCTTCCAGCTGGCTTCAAAGTCTCCCACACTCCTTATGTAGCCGAGATGTCATATAACAGTCTTTTAGCAGCTGCTTTCTCTTTTCAACTCTGACTGGTGAAGGACACGGGTGACAGTTGTCAGTTTTGTTTCCAATTTCAGGTACTAACGCGTGTAACCTTTTTTCAGAGTTTCCTTCTTGCACAGTTTCTCAGTGTTTGAGGACATCCTCCTCTAGGTTAATTTACAGCTGTGCCACCCTCTTTCCATTTGTTAATTATTGATTTTTACTGTACTCCATGGAACATTCAATGATGTGAAAATCTTCTTGTAATCATCCCATGCCTTATGTGTTCTTATATTTTTATGATGTAAGTTCTGCCACAATGACTCACCAGAAGTTAAACTTTCAAGATGGAAGTGTATTTAGACCACAATAAATTGAAACCCCTTGACTACACACAGTTGAGTTATATATTTCACTATACACAGTCATGTGAAAAAGTGTTGGTCCCCTTTCTGATTTCTTATTTGTTTGCATGTTTGTCACACTTTAATGTTTCAGATCATCAAACAAATGTAAATATTAGTCAAAGATAACACAAGTAAACACAACGTGCAGTTTTTCCATGTGGCCTCAGAATCTTCAAGGTGCGTTTTGGCAAAGCTCAGTGACTGTATGTGGCCTTTCTCGAGGAGTGTTTTTTTTTTTTGCAACCCCCTTTCCTGTGATATTGTACAATGACCAATCGTGGACATAAATTCCTGCAGCTGCGTCAGAGTTGCTGTAGGCCTCTTGGTCACCTCTCTGACCAGTTTCCTCCTGGCTCTTTCATCCAGTTTGGAGCGACGACCTGGTCAAGGGAGGGTCTATGTTTACCAAATGCATTACTCTTAGACTTCACTGTGCTTTTAGGCAGTGATAGAGTCTTTGATTTGTTTTTTTTTTGTTGTTGTTGTTTTTTTCATCTCCTATCTTGTGCCTGTCTTCAACTTTATCCCAGAAATCTTTTCAGAGTGTCTTACCACCCATAGTTGATTTTTTGGTTCAGTTGCACTACCAAGGACTGAAATGCTCCAGGAAAGCTCTTTTCATGCTGAGCTTATCAAAATGACCACAGCAGTTTTTTTTTGGGATATCGCTTCGATAGACCAATCTACTTAGAGTGTAAACTAAACGAGCCAATGCACATTGGCATGCAATTATTGGATCCAGCTGCCACTGATCACAGCGTGAGTATAAGAAGGCAGCAGGTGCAATGAATACCAGCTTTTCGCTTCGGAGCTGAGCGACAGTATAGTTCTGCTCAAATGTGTCTGCTGTGAACTACGAGTTTAGCACACTCTTGGAAGCTTTCTGTGTTGGCGAGACGGCGCTTCAACGGGGGTCATTCCAGTGTCAAGTGGATTGTGCACTTCAGGCTGCACTACCCACTGTTGTGTTGCAAGCGGCCATCTCCCCTGTGCACCTCAGCACTTAAAGAGCATTTCCTAAAGAGCAATTTCCTCTAAAAGAGCTCCATGGGTCCGTCTTTATAAAGACGACGGATCGTTCTTATAAGGATGCCGTTTCACCCGTGCATTTCTGGGTGCAGTCGTTACCTGGCACCAGGTGATGGTCACGATCACTGCCTCACGTGTCTGGACATCAAGCACTCTGAGGTGGCTTTCATGGATGAGTCATGTTCCCACTGCGGGAAGATGACCATCTCGGCGCTGCGAAGCAGGCTCCACTATCTTCAGGGGGGCAGAGTCCCGTTGCCTCTGCCACGATCTGGGGCTCGTTCTGGTAAACAGACGAGAACCACTTCCGGCAGTAGTATGGGTGGTTTGAGGGTCATAGTGGTGGCAAACCCCGCAGGGAACCAACCCTCTGGGGACCATCACTCCTCTTGCTCCTCCGATCCAGTGGACGACCCACGGAACACGCTGGGCCCTCTTCAAAGAGCATACCAGCGGTATCCAGTGGACCTCCCCCCGACCAGTTGATCTCAGCATCAGAGGGAGAGATGTCAGATGAAGATCCGGCTGTGCTCGGCACCCGCTTGGCTCGGGAACTCTCGGCACGGATGCACTGGCACACAGCTGGCCGCGGGGTCTATGCATATATGCATTTCCCTCATTGAGTCTTCTCGCACAGACACTGTACAAAGTCCAGAAGTCTTGCTAGTGGCACCGTATTGGCCCACTCGGACCTGGTTCCCCAAACTAGTGCTCCTCGTGACAGCCCCTCCTTGGCTGATTCCTCTGAGGAAGGATCTACTGTCTCAGAGACGGGGCACCATTTGGCATCTGTAGAGCTGCGAGCTGGGCGACACCTAACATGTTCGCTAGATTCTGTAGCCTTCGTGTAGAGCCGGTATTCCTCCTGTGTTCTCACCTCGAACAGGTAGTGGCACCGAGAGGCCCCGGTTAGTTTTGGCTTGCTAAAACTGCTCCAGAGTGTCCGTACTGTAGACCCTGTTGAGTTCCTCCATCACCCTAGGCAGCTGGTCGCGGCAGAACGTCCGGCGCTAGGCCTTCATGATGAATCAGTGAGAACCATGGTAGGCTGGGTTCCATATTGAGACCTAAGCGGTACTCGTATGTGTATAGTCCACGGTATAGCCTTATAGCCCATGTTTCCCTGGGAGACTTCTGCCTTCCCAAGAGGGTTTTAATCACCTCAAATTTCTCCATATACACCTAAACGGATGCTATAAGTGTCCCGTCGCCACAGTTGCTGTACCGCTGCTGAGCGGCTGGGTCGCCGGCCCGGCTCCTAAGCGAAAACCCGGTAAACCTGCTGCCGCCTTATGCTCACGCTGTGATCAGGGGCAGCTGGATGCAATAGTTGCATGCCAATGTGCATTGGCTTGTTTAGTTTACACTTAAAGTAGATTGGTCTATCGAAGAGATATCCCAATTCGTCTCCTTCAGAGACGTAACAGAGATTTTTTTTTTTTTTTTCAGCAGCAGAATTGTGGTACCTTGGTGCCAGTAAGTGCTAATTTTTAAGTAATCAGTTATGCGTTATACATTGAATAGCCAGCTCTGATGAACACCTTCCTAGCCAAAGCAGCTAGCAACTATCAACTATCAATTATCCTTAACCGTATATTGCATGTTGTGAATTTTGAAGTGGGTCATTTGAAAGAGCCTGAATGCTAATCTATCTGTTGATCCCCTGTCTTTTGTTTTCATGAAATAAGAAAAGGAAATCTTTCCTATTAAACTCATTTATCAATGTCAGCTTACATATTCTGCTGACATTTAAATATGCAACTAAGTGTGACGTGCATAAGTAAGCCAGAAGGACAAGCTTTTCAGACCATCGCTCACAGTGCGCAAGCGGACAGGAGACGAGAGACAAGACACACTCTTTCACACCAACTTTGTGACTTATTAAAGTCTGAATTCAGAAAGGAAAGGAAGGGAGAGTTAAAACATCGCCTGTATTCATCTTGTCAAACTTCCGGAGGGAAATCACCAACTGAGGGCCCATGAATAATTTGCTTTTCCTCGTCTTCACACCCATACACACGCACACGCTTGGGAACATGTTGATGGATTGGATTTAACCGAGCACAAAACATCTGATCAACAACCAAAATGTGGAAGGCGAAGACGTGTTCTGCTTGATTTTCATTCACTGTAATGAACTTTATGTTCTGATGCTTTGGGAGGCACTTTTCAAGGTGTCATTTTGCTGTTTTTCCCCGCTGTACCTTTTATTTGTGTCTAAGGTGAACGCAACCACTTGTTTGTTCGCTGCATATTCAAAAGCATTTAATTACTGAGTCCCTCTGTTCAAATCTCTACTGGACCATTAAATTGCCTGTAACAATGGTTAAGATTATCTGTTGACAGAAGCCTCCTTATTAGCTAAATAAGCCTTTGGATGATAATGAAACTAATATAATAAGTGCAACAGAAAGCAAGTGCATCACAAAACTATGACCATTAAAACAGTAAAGGGGTCATGTCAAGCAGATTCAAGTTTCCCTTAAACTTCTGAGATAAGAGGAATCATTGTACTAATAAAAGCAACTTTCAACACTCAAAATGTCCTCACTAATTATTTATTATTATTAATAATATTTTTTAAATCATTTAATAATTAAATTTTGTGTATTTATTCTAAACAAGTCTAATTAATATTATAATAAATATTATAAATTATATTTAAAATAAAAATGTAAAATATTCTATAATAATTCTGAATATAAAATCTAAAATTAATAATTGCCAATGACTTCACCATTCGGCCACTGGCTGTTTTATTTAGAAGGCGGGACTTATTCTGCCATATTGCGTGTTGCATTTTCTCTCATTGATAGTAATCTGAGTGCACCAGCTTGGTATTTCTATAGTCTTTGCTATTGGATGATTAGAAAATTGAGGTAATGAACAAGACATTTCTGGCATAATAGCATTAATATCATTTAATTCAAGAGCTAATGAGTAAGTGGGTAAGGGCTTCTGTTTTTTAATAGATACTTACTTGACCAGGTGATTGATTGTGTCAGGGTCTCGAGCTGAGACCGTGCCAACCGAGCTGCCAGCAGGGGTGTCTTCATCCACCTCAAAAATGTACAGAGTCCGACTGAAGACCGGAGGTTCGTCCACATCGGTGACTGTGATCCGGACAATCGCCGTGTCGCTGAAAGGCCCCAGTTGCTCAAAGCGTCGATCTATATGCGTGTTGGTCACCTGCACCCGTAGTGAGTACAACCTTTTACTCTCGTAATCTAGTTGCTAAACGGGAGAAAGGTTACAAGGGCAAAGATAAGATGGTTAGTCCAGTCTTCATGACCTGTCTGAATAAAGGTAGGCTTACTTTTCTGATATGTTTCAGCTCAGGTCTATTCGGTTGCAGATTAACGACATGCTCTAGCAGCATCACCCTAAACTTTTCTAAATCTATTGTGTTTTAATGCAGCCTTTTAATTATGAAACGATTAAAGACTCAAGGTACGATCTTTTACCTTTCGCCCATTCAGGCCTTCTTTCATAGCTATCTTTCTTTCTAGTTTAAGCAATAAGATTTGCATAATTGCCTGAGCCTTGTCAAAGCCTGACCTGACAGAGAGAGGAAATAAGCTATAGGCAGATTTCAGCAGGAAAATAGATCCCTGTGCCACACAAAAGGGAAAAAGGGACTTTTTGGGCTGTGAATAGAATTAAGCACCTTTGTAAAGTTGATAGGACACGAAGGCTTCGATTTAGGGGATTACTTTCTAAGCACTTTGCTTCGTATGGGTGCGTGCATGCATATGAAAGAACGAGAGAATGAGAATGAGGGAAAGACCATCGGATGGTGTGGATTTTATTTCAAACCGCTGACTTACAGTGTGATGTTTAAAACATTAAATATAGGGCCTGTTTACCTTCTTCACTGTTATCACCCCTTCCTGGCTGGTGCTGTCCGTGATGATATTGAACATGTCTTGCCCATCACCGTCCAGGATGGAGTACCACATCTCGGCATTCTCTCCCACATCCGCGTCATATGCTTTGATCCGACCCACCGATGATCCGATTCCAGCTGACTCTGGAGTGGAGAGATGGTAGGTACCTGGAGAAGGTGCGCAAAATAAATCAATTGAGTAAACAGTCAGGTGTTTGTACGAACTCTTTGTTCTCGAGCGAGCTGCTTTGGCGTGCATTTGTCTATTTGTTTATCCTTCTCTCAGGGGAAAAGCGGAGCTGCCTCTCAGTGGTTATTATTTAATAGAATTTCAGCTCCGATGAGCCACTGGAGGTTCTTTTTAAACCCAGTTTGTGGAAACTGTTTCTGATGTGGCTCTTGTATTGGATTTGAGACTGTGGCAAAGAGAGAGGGATTATCACCCCAAATGAAGCTCCCTCTGTGCTCTCTTTCTCTCTCTCCATCTCTCTCTGTCTTCTAGTTTCTATCCTTCTTTCTCTATCCACCCTTCTCTCTCACTCTCATAAAGCCTCTTTCTGTGGAGATTTTGTTCTGGGTTCAAATTGTAACTGATCCTGGTCAGCAGGAGAAACGGGCCCTGAGCATTTCCATGATAATTCAGCTGAACCATGACATATGTCTGTTACATTTCTTTTGAAATATCACTCAGAGAGAAGAAATTTGCCATGTGAACAGATAACTTCTTATGCTGATTATGTTGAAGTCTGTTTGCAACTCCTAGCATAATTCTGCTCACAAATACTCTGATAATCTAGTCTGCATCAATTTTTAACAGTTGACTGGCAGTAAAACCCTTGTTCATTTGATATGCACTTTCAGGCTTGTTCAATGCATTTAGTTCTAGACATTTCAATAGCATTTTTCTTCCATCAAGGTCTACAGAAAGGTGATTTGCACCCAAATGAGTCATAATTTAGTTTTACGTGACCTAAAATGGGCTGCTTTTGCTACAATATCCTTTCAGACCTCCATTTGCAAACCATCTCTTGTGCATTGAGCAGAAAGCTTTGAATTTTGTATGTTAGATTATGGCTACTTAGTACATCAAACTCTTTTAGTTAAAGATGTAGCGCAAGGGAAATTATTCCTGTAGCTCAAATGGTAGATCATGGTCTTAACAACGCCAAGGTCAAGGTTTTGGTTCCCTGAGAACACACACACTGATTTAATATAGCTTGAATATAGCTTTTAGTAAAATTTGATTTGTTGCTTGTGTCATTCAAAAATTTGAATTTGATGTTCTCGTAATTATTTATTTAAATTTAAATTGAGGTAGCAATCATGATTTGGAATTACATTTCATATGCAATCGAGGAAGTCTAATTAAATTGAATTAATATTAATAACAACAACAACAACAATAATAATAATAATAATAATAATAATAATAATAATAATAATAATAATAATAATTTTTAGTAAAAAAAAAAGTTTGTTTAGACAAACTATGAATGATGGCTTGACTACAAAAATAAAGAAAAATAAAGAAAAAATTTCCCAGAATGCATCACCTGTGTTGAATCTGTGTTTCTTTCTAATTTAAAATACTGATGTCTCCTTCAGGTCAACATATGCATGTGAGTTGAGAGTTTGTGCTGTCTTACTGTGCGGGAATCGAGGAGGACTGTTGTTGACATCCTGGAGAGTGATGTTGACCGTAGTGGTCCCGGAAAGACCTCCCATCTGTCCAGCCATGTCCTTAGCCTGAATCACCACCTGATAGTGCTCCCGGTTCTCTCGAATCATGTTCGGAAGTGCCGTCCTTATGACACCTGACAGGGTGGACGGACGCAGGTTTCGTTAGGTGCTATCTAATGAGCTTCTTTGACTTCATTATTTATATCTTAATGTCACGCTAAAAAAGGAAGGTTGGATGAGAAAAAAAAAAGAAAAAAAAAACATAACCAAGAAAATGAATTCCCAGCCTTGGGGTATTTTAAAGAGCAAGTTTTAATTGGGTAGGATGTCAATCTTCAAATGATGTTGTGATAAGGTTATTAGTACATGAGAGCAGAATTTATGTGTTTTTAAAGGAACACACCTAAACTGTACTAAATGCACTAAAATAGATAGAAAATTAAAATACGTTATTACATTAGAGTAGAAATCAATGATACCAATATAAAAAAGGCAAACATTTTCATAGGAATACACAGTATAGAATAAGAATAATCTAAATAATTTGTTGAAAAAATGTCCCTGTCATTTTTCATTTCAAATTCAAAAGAAGAAAAAATGTAATTATATAATATACATACATAGACTCATTACTGATAGTAATAATAATAAATTCTTATTAATATAGTCTGCAAACTAAATTGAAAACCATTGAAAAAAAATAATTTCTTGTCTTAATTTAGTTTAACTTAATGTACTAAAATAACTGAAACTAAAACTGAAATAAAAATGAACAAAATCTATATAAACAATATAATATAATATAATATATAAATGAATTAATGACAAAAACACATAATACAATTACAACTTAAAATTAAAAAGGAAAATATAAAATTAAAAACTGATTCAAAATAATACAGAATTTATACCACATAAAAACAACTACAAAACAACATAAAATCATCAAAAAAAAATATTTTTTTTAAAAAAAAATAAATGATATATCTTAATTTAAAATATATTATAAATTAAATTATTTTATTTATTTATTTATTTATTTATTTTTTTAATGCAGCAAAATACTGCATAAAGTAATAGGAATCATCACTGAAAATAATGATAATAGTACAAGTAAATACAACACAGAAACATTTTAAATCTCAGTGGTCCTAAATGATGTCTTCATTTTCTTTATGCAAAATATAATTTCCTATCTTTTTGGTTTTAGGATAAAATATGATCAGGGCATTTTCTCAGCAGGCTTTATGCAATTCACCCACACATGCATGAAACTATGTTAGCAAATCCTGTTTCACCTTACTATCAAATCCCACCTTTTAATCATTTCAAATCATGCTTGTTTTCTCATATTTTCCCAACTTACCTGTTTCAGGTTCAACTGAGAAATATGGCTGGCCCTGCAGTATGCTGTAAACCAGCTTGGCGCTGTTTCCATATGCTTCATCATCTGCATCAGTGGCTGTAACTCTTATTACAAATGCACCTGAGAGAAAGAGAGCAGAAGAGAATTATAGAGAGATGTATTTCAGAGCCATAACATGACTGTAAAACATGATCCCCACATCCAGTATTAAAACATCAACCATGATCAAAGGAGTGCATTCTAAAGGTGCACCATGAACGACAAATTCGCAATTAAAAAAAACCCTCGCTATTAGCCTATATGATGAGACCCCTCCCTCCCAGCGTGAGCAGTGATCAAGGCAAATGCATGATCACTCGTGCTTTCATCTTCTTTATCTCAGTTTGTTTCTTATCTAAATCCTAGTCTCATAATTACTCCAGCTGCACGGTGAGATGGGCATATCTTTAATTGTAGTTTTTCTTTCGGCCGCTCTCTCTGGGTCATCCCATTCAATTTCCGCTCTGATGGAATCTGCTGTATGTTGCTGGGAAACGTCAGACTAATAATCTGCTCAAAGAAACATTATAATTAGACCAATTAATCTAGAACTAACATGATTTTGGGGGGGTTCGCTTTCAGCTTGACACAGCTTTGGACAGCTGTAGGAGAAAAAAAAAATAGCCTCTGATATGAAAAAGCTGGTGTAAAGTTGAACTCATTTGGTTGCTTATATTTGGCTCTACTGTAGTGTGCTACTATAGGCTAAGCAATTTATTAAATATTCACACTATTTCAAATGTTTTTGCTGGTGATTCACAGATCTCATAAGCAATTTTACAAACCTTCCTTCTCTCTACTCACCAGTATGACACACAAAACATTTTTTTTTATTTTTTTTTTATGTATTTGTCAAAACAAATAGCTTCTCTTATTTTAACTTCAGAACCAAAGAATGTCATTAGTTTTGGTAAATTTGATTAATTTCTGTGAATTAATTCAAACTGCAATTTTTCATAATCATATGTATGGGGATCAATATATATATATATATATATATATATATATATGTATATATATATATATATATATATATATATATATATATATATTACAGTTATCCTTACTTTTTTAACTTAAAACTCTAGAAATATTATATTCATTATCAAAAATTATATTCATACTTAAAAATTATTGTATTCATTCAGTGAAACAAAGGGTGTAAAATATAGATTTTTCTCTCTGTTTTTTAGCTGTACTGCTGAAAGTCTTGTAGTGTTTTTAAGTGTGTAGTACATCGTTACCCACAATAAAAGTCTGATCTTGGCCTGGTCTCAGATAATAGCTGAGACAACAACTTTTCTCCTGCCACATGAAGGGCAAAATCACTCCTCGTTCATAGTTGCCAACTACTGTGCTTTCCATTACACTCACGGCTTCCTGTGAGTAGTTTCATCAGAGGTTTCTCTGTTCTCATTTGTGTAATACTGACTGTTCATTCTTCTCAATAGACTTTAGAGGTGACTTCGCGGCTTCTCAGTCTCACCTCTGAAGGTGGACTGAATGCACATGTTGTTTCTGCCATGGATCAGCGGCGTCCTTGGCATCAACAAGACCTCAATACTAATGAATGTGGAAACATCTGTCACCCTCCGATCCCATTCCAATAACACGGAGAGAAACAGAGTCTCGGCCTTCATGTATGGCCAGATCTGATTAACGGCAGGCACGTTCGCAACACATGGCCGGTTTGTTCAGCTTAAACGCGAGTGCCACCATGACCTCACGGTTTGGCAAGCAGAGCCGCTTGTGAATTTGTACACGGTCGAGAGAAAGGAAGAGCTCAAGCGAAGTGTCAAATGAGCACGGTGTCCCATTTATGTTGCGGAGTACCGGGGATGATGTAACTTTGAACCCCACAGAGAAATACAGATAGGAACGAGAGAACAAACCTGACGGAAAGAGAAAAGGGAAAGCAAGGCTGAGCTTGGGTTTCAAGTGCAAAAGCCTGAGGGAAAAAGACTGTGGTCCATTTACAAGGCTGCTTTCACCAGATTGTGTTGAATAAATAACTCTGCCCAGAGTTGAACTGTTGTAACATGATGTGCTTTTACACTTGTGAAGGAAATAAATATCGGTAGTGACAGTGAATCTGCCATGTATCATGTTAAAAATCTGAATTAAATAACATTGCATGTTCTCGGCTTGTAAAACACAGGTGCATTGAGACTCTCGACGGCAGAGACATAAAGGAGATCAGGCACTGTAATGTAAGAATCCAACTGAGAGTCCCTGAAGCTTGAGTGGAGTGGTCTCGCTTTTGTCTGAAAGGATGACTGATAGTGTTTCACGCCTCAGGGATCCATCTTTCAACAAACACGGTTGCATTAAGATCTATTCTCCAATGAGACATCCAGAACTTAACAGAATTTTGAATACCTTAACGCACATTTCATTTTGATGTCGCATTGAAAATGTCACGACAAGGATGTGACGATAGTGCTAATTGGCAAATGACACCTCAAGAATAAATACAGTCCCAAACCCTTCACTAGTGACTATGAACTGCAGCAGACAGGGAAAAATGTTAGTCCATTTCATGCTTCAAAAAATATTGGGAGCTAGTGAAGCATCTACTATAATATAATGAAATATTTCTGATTTCTGACAGCATGTTGCTTGGTAATTTTTTCCCCTATTGCAACATAAATTAAAGAAAAGCATCAACAACATAAGATCACAGAAATATGACCTCTCCAGGAAAGTAGGGGGCAACAGTGTTGGTTCATACATTAATTAATTTTCTTGCCTGCATCATGAAAAATAATGTGCTGCAAAATAAGGGTCTTCTTATTACTATTATAATTTTATACAAATTGTATTAAAATAATACAATTATTATTACATAATTTAATAATAATAATAAAATTTGACTGTCTGCTTTGTGATTTTTTCGTTTTTCGTTTTGTTTTTAGTTTGGGATAGATTATTATTATTATTATTACTCAAAACAAATGAATAATTTCTAAGGTTTATGTGATGGGCCATTTCTAAATAAATGGTGGCATGATAAAGATTGTACTCTAGGGGGTGATGCACCCCACCCTCCTAATTATTAATAAGGTGTCAAAATGGCAAAAATATTTAATTTCTGTTTGGTAACCTCTGACACATTGTGTCAAGCATTCTCAAACAGTGCTTTATAAATTAACAAACACAAATACACCAGGACCACTTCAAGCATAATTTCCTAGTGATTAATCTTTGATTCATTTGCTTGGTCACAATGATTAAGATCCAAAATGATTATCTGATCATAACACAAAATCTTTAATCAAAACCGACTGCCTTGTTTTTGTCAGAACTGCAAATGAGTTTTGATTCATTTGAGATAAACCTGCAGGTTAATTTGTTGCTTCATGAAGAGTAATTGATTTCAGCTTGCTGCATCATGTTCATTTACTTTGATTCTTTCTGCTGCTCTTAATTGGTTTAAAATCACTGACAATTGAATGAATTCAGGCGGGATATTGTAAGATCTTTATCCTTCCTGCAAATCATATGAAGTTGAATGTTTGTCAGAGTTTTAATCAGCGTTGATTAAGTGGCTGAAAGAAAGCATTTTCCGTTTAGTGTAAAAAAAAAAAATAATAATAATTAAATGAGTATTTCTTTTTATTGGCCAATGTCACTTTGCTTGTCATAGAGGAGACAGTTTTGACTGCTTGGTAAACATGCATTAAGCTTTATTGCTCAATATGTAATCATTTTGAATTATCGTTCTGAAATCATTTGTTTTTAAAAAGAGTCCAGCTACTTCATTTTGCTTTGGATGTCTTTATGGAGGCACTTTGATGTAAATGAGATTCTCGTGCAATCAATGACGTTGTGAAGATAACTTTCACCTGGATGTAAAAATCTACATAAAGCGCCAAGTTTTACAACAATTGTCATTTGACAGTTTTTGTATGTAAAATGTAATTGCAATTCCAGTTCCAACCAGAGGGATTGTAAATATGTATGTTTCTAATGTCAAAAATAAATAAATACATTTCAGATGCTGTCAAAAAGTTTCTATTGTACATTTCAGTGTCCTTAGGAAAAAAAAAAACTAAAATAATAGTTCACACAAAAATGCAAATTAGCTATAAGTTTACTCACCCTCAGGCCATCCATGATGTAGAGATTTGGAGAAATTTAACATTACAAATGATGTAATGCTAAATTTCTCCAAATCTTTTTTGAGTGAGCTTTTCCCTTAACCCCATAGAAACAGAAAAGCATTATATATAACCCATACCAATTAGTTATTTCTTTTGTGAATTTGCCAGTACATCTCGAGCCTGTAACTCATACTGTACTCACCAACATTGGACATCTCTGATACACTGGCCACGTAGGTGTCCTTGGCAAACTTTGGCTCGTTGTCATTGATGTCATGGATTTTGATGATGAACTCCGAGGCCTTCTCCAGATCCAGTCCGGAGGTCTTGTTGACGGCTTTGGCGCTCAGGGTGTACAACGCTTTCTCTTCCCTGTCAAGCCTCCTGGTGGCGTGGATATCACCCGAGTTCTCATCAATCTCGAAAACAGTTCCGGCCCCGTCTCCCATGAGGACGTACTTCACATTTCCATCTTCTGTGTCCATGTCTGAGTGAAGTTAAAAGAGCAAAGAGAGTTCTGTTGGAATTAACAGTTCCTGAATTAACTGTTTTCTTTGCGCACGACTGGCAAATTGTTCGCAAATATACTCAATCTGTGAAGGCAAAATGTTCAGGCGGTGGCCCTAAACCTTGTGCAAAGGGAAACAGAAATTAAACCATTTGCTAAATGCAGTTTAAGCCCTTTCTGGCCGAAGTCAGAATGTGTTTCTTGAGCAATGTTTTTAAATGAGTCATGAATATGTGAATATGAATGTGAATTTGCTCAAAGGCCCCGGCGCTCGGTTTAATTTTCTTTGTGGGTGCAGCTTGAAATTTCGACTTGAGCATTTCATTCACATCAGTATCAGTAATAGTTTCACAATTCTTCCTTTCCTTTTCAACAGCAAACATAGAGCGCTGAATGGCGATCTCCCTATTATCTGCAGGAGCGCAGAACTTACTGTGTAGAAAGCTCTGTGTTTGCCGTGGTTGACGGCATATGGCAGATATCTCAGAAAACTGTCAATAGACTCCTGTACCTTCAAACTGTGGAGGAAAGATATGACTGGTTTTGTTCAGAACAGTCACAATTACACAAAACGCTCCTTCAGAGCAGAACTTTCCTTTTACACCTGTCTCTTAGCAACAAGAGGAAGCCCGACAGCCCTCTCCATTTGATTGCAGTTCCTCTTTTCCTGATTAGGATTTTACCAGAAGAGGCCAGCCATGCAGCCCTGGACAAAATATCCAATCAGCATAGGTGCTATAAAATGTTTAATGTTTAATAAATGATCAGTCAACACTCGAAAGAAACTGCAAAAACATCTTCGTTTTCGTAAGAACTGAACAATGTTCTAAGCATTGTACCCTACAATTTCATAATCTGTACACTTACAGCTAAATGTACACTATAATTAGAAACGATTTTAGAGGCTTTTCTAACCACTGTTATCAGGATGTAGATAATTTGACATGTAACAATTAAAACCTCAATTTGGAGGTTGAGTCATTCTGGAACAGCGTCCCTCTCTGTCCTGAAACTGAATTAGGTATCTATTTCACACACAATTGCATTAACTGCACACTAGCATGCTGCTTAGAGAAAATCTTTTCTTTAGTATTTTTATGTCCTGGTATAGGTAGTTGAAGGAGGCAAACCTGTATGAATCTGATTTTGTTCCGTGTTTACTGCAAACCAGGGTTATTAACTAAAGTTAAAATCATTCATTTTAGTTGCATAACTGTATAGTTTATAACTGTAATAAACTAAAATACATAAAAAAACTATTAAATAAACACATCTTATTTTAATTTAGTTTAACTTGATATACTAAAATAACTAAAACTAAAATACAACTTAAATAGAAATATTAACAATAAAACAATAACTTTTAAAAATGGCAAAAATACACAACAAAACAAATAAAACTTTAATTAGAATAAAAATGTTATATCTAAAATAAAATTCTAAATATAAATAAATAAATAAATCAACTGATACCAGTTGTTCAAATTTTTAGAGTTCATTATATTAAGCCCAGTGAAGTTACAAAATAAAATGCAACCGAATGCACCTCTCTAACAGATACATACTCACTCTCATGGGTAAAAACCCTTATGATTTTATTTCAATTTTATTTTATTTTTTTCCATGAAAAACTAGAGGAGAATCTTACTGGTTGTTCTTTTCCATCCATTTAGTCCCCATGGGGACTAAAGCTTCAGAAAAGATGCAAGAGTACTCTTAACGCACCCTAAAAATACCACATATGACTCGTGCCGTCTGAAGTCATGCAAGCTTTGTTCAAAGAACAAACTGCATTTTCTTGAATTTCACTGATATTTTTCTCTTCCAGTGAGCTTGTAAGTTTGTGAACTGGGTGAAATGATTCATCAAGAAGGTCTGACTCAATAAGTCTGATCCATTCATGAATCAAACATCTGTTCTTATCATGAGCACACCAGTGAGTAAATGTCCTTCTTTACCCTTGCACAAATCAGTGTGTGAATCAAATGGACTACTTTTTCCACAGAACTAAGGAACTCATACAGATTTGTAATGACATGAGGGTGAGTAAATGATGACCTCTTAGATATCATTAGGGGCTGAGACTCCCTCATACTAAAATACAGGAATAATTCTGTTCTGCAAAAAAAAAAAAAAAAAACCCTACTGTCTCTTTTTTCAACTAAAACTTTTTTTTCATTTGTGTTGTGTTGTGTTTTCAGTTTTTTGGCCTCCCCAGTTGCTGTCTGATTGGTTCTCAATTCCCATCAGCCAGCTGATGAGTCAATTTACACTTTTTTTATGTTTAGACCTTTTTTTATGCTTGATCATAATGCAAACATTAAACAGAGAGGGTCATATGTCATCATTTTTGGTCTTCATATTTGCTAGTGTTTTGAAAGCATAGGGTGTCCAGGCATTGTCCCTGTTTTTGTCCTGTGAAATAATGAATAATATTTTTTTTTTAATTTTTATTATTATTATTTTTTTTCTTTTACAGTAATATGGTTTAAAATAGATTGGATTTGGTACTGAAAAGGGTTATGCTTTGTTTTGTAATGTTTTCTAACATTTTTGATAGATTAATGCATCCTTTCTTATTTATTTATTTATTTATTTTTAATACGAATTTCTTGCAGAAAGGAAAGAAATCTTGCTGACCTCAAACTTTTCACCGGTAGTATAATTTAGAGTTGCATGATATACCATAGTTCATTGCAGTACATTTACAATTGTTAAGACGCACAAAAGCAGAATAGTCCACCTTTTTTATCTTTTAGAGAAAAGTGTAATTTTAGAGTATATATTGATTTACTGGACTAGAAATGTCCTGGATTTTATTTCAGACATCTTATGCAAGTGTATCTGCACTGTTTACAGAGAGATTTATCTTACAGTATGTCAGAATTGGCTGTGTACTGTAGAGGTGACATACAGAACACAAGTTTGATTAGTTTTGTGAACTCCTGTCTCAGAGTTGGTTCACACTCTATTGATCGTTCAGGTCTCAAGGGATTGTGCTGTCACTGCTGGCACAGAGAGAGAAGAGAAACATACATCGCTCGCTCAAAAAAATAATAAAAAAAAATAAAAGTCATCCGATACCAGAATGACGTCAAGCATTATAGACCAAATCAGATATCCATATTTACGGCATTACCGCACAGTTTAATTTTCCAATAATTGTTGATGACACTTCAAATCTCACTGCATGAAAAAGAAAACTCAGTATCTTGGAGAAACAGCTTTGAAATATGTATAAAACAACTGTTTTGGCAACATGCGATAGTGTCAGTGTGTAGATCCAGATGGTAGACACAACACATTTTTTCCACTCTGTTCTAGTGTTATTGAAAGCTGTTTTTTTTTTTTTTTTTATGGTATTTCACTGAAATATAATAAACTTAAAGAGCCTGTACTTGTACAATATAATGCATATAATTGGATAACATGTTTTTTTTTTTTTTGTCTTCTTCCTGTAGTTAGAAGCAGCATATGACTCCAGTAATAGAAATTTGAGAGAATGTTATGTCAATGTTGTTCAATCAAAGACATTGTGATAAAATATGAAGTGTATATATATATATATATATATATATATATATATATATATATATATATATATATATATATATATATAAAATATACGGAATGGACTGATATACTGTAATGGACATTACATTTGCAGTCTAGTGAGCGGTTGTTATGACATGGCGATGGTTAATTTCATGAATATTAATTAGGCCGTGCTGACGTTGCTTGGTAACCTTTCTAGACTGCCCAATCATGCAGCTAATTAATATTCATGAGGCAAACCTTTAACATAGTAGTAGCTTCATAAGTCATATCCTGTGCTTGAGTTCTGGCATTTGAGATTCAATATCAGACTATACTTGTATCAAGCAAGGCTGCATTCAATTCATCAAACGTGACAGTAAAGATTTTTATGTTGTTACAAAGAACTTTATTTTAAACAAATGCAGTTCTTTCGAATTTTCTATTCAACAAAGAGTCCTGAAACATTGATAACAGCAATAATGATTTTTGAAGTATCATGTGACACTGAAGACTGTCATGATGTAATGCTGAAAATTCAGCTTTGCATCACAGTAATATATATATATATATATATATATATATATATATATATTTCGACTACGGAAGTTCTAAGCGGCCATGCATTATAATTTTATTTCTTTTTGTTTTCTCGTTATAACGACTTAATTTTCTCGTTATCTCGACATAACGAAGGTCGTTTTCTCGTTATAACGACTTAATTTTCTCGTTATCTCGACATAACGAAGTTCGCTTTTCTCGTTATAACGACTTAATTTTCTCTAAGAATTTACAAAACTGCGCCAGCAGGTGGCACTATAGACCTGAATATAACTGATGGGGTGTTGTATACTACCCACTTTACTGTACGCGGACCTTCCTCGTGATCACTATAATTTGTGCAGTCTTGTTTATTACTGACATTTAATTAATTCATAAATGTTAAATGCTTGAATCAATATGAATATTTTGTTTATTAAGTTCCTGGCTAGATGCATGAGTTTCACCAACGCATTCTGTTTCATCAATAACTGCTTATCAAAACCAAGGTTGAAATCACTGTATTCTGTTTGCACCACTATATATTATATTTGTGCTTCTTTTAGGCTCATGATTAATTTAAATTTAATTTTAATTTAATGATTAGGTAGTTAATAAGCGGAGATGTTCTGTTTATCTACAGTAGGACGGGATTTATCGATGTAGGCTGATGTGCTTCTTTTCATTATTACTAATCTTTATTGTTAACCATATTGATGAGAAATGTGATGTATGTGTAAAATCCATAGGCTAATTTAATTCAGTTTTGTTCTGTAATGTTGTAATTGGTTTTTTTCTACACACACACATACACTACACGTACACATGAACGCTCTTTTCAAACAGAAGCTTATAACACACATTATATCTGCCACATAATGACTACTACAAATTACAAATTATATATAATTTTATTTCATATAAAGGGAAAATTAAAAGTGAGTTTAATCCAAGCAGCTCTAATGGCGCGGTGTTGCCATTTAAACATGTTAATTACAAAAACAAAACGTTCGTTGTACTGTCTCTGGAAAAAATCAACAGTGATTGTTCAGCCTTTATTTATACAGTATTGTAGACGTTATTATTACCTAGGCGAAGCAAAATTTGCTGAAATATAGGCTACAGTAAGAGCGCCTGCATGGCTGTCCATCAGATGCCTGTCAAAGTTGAGTTCGTTACTATAGCAACAGTAAACCTTTCATGTCGTTATAACGAGAAAACAAACTTTCGTTATGTCGAGATAACGAGAAAATTAAGTCGTTATAACGAGAAAACGAACTTCGTTATGTCGAGATAACGACAAAATTAAGTCGTTATAACGAGAAAACGAACTTCGTTATGTCGAGATAACGAGAAAATTAAGTCGTTATAACGAGAAAACAAAAAGGAAAAAAATTATAATGGATGGCCGCTTAGAACTTCCGTAATACATATATATATATATATATATATATATATATAATATTACAATACTGTATATTCAAATAGTTATTCAAAATTGTTATAATACTTCACAAAATTACTATTCTACTGTATTTTCGATCAATTAAATGCAGTCTCGGTGAGGATAAGACATTAAAAATCTTTTCAACCCTAAACTTTTTAATGCTTATGTAAGTGCACAGTAATACAATACAATATACAATTTGATGATTCAGAAACCTCATCTAAAGCAGAGTATTTGATCCTCTTAAAAAGATGTCAAAACTATAATATTGACAATTTAACATCGTTATTAGCAATAAAATGCTTAAAATCGTTTAAACAATTAACTATTCAAGAGCCCAATTGAACCTAATTTGTCACATTTTTATTCGTGAACTTCAATCATTAGCCTGCACTCTTAGAAATAAAGGTGTCAAAAACCCATAGAACCCCTTGGTGAGGTCATATGAAGAGCCTTTGTCCACTACAACCTTTTGTGCAATGGGTAGGCTTAATGGATGAACCTTTATTTTTAAGAGTCAAGTCAAAAGAAACTGTTGCTTTGGTATGTTAGATGATTGCAGATGTAGTACCGTATGTTTGTAATTTCCCCATCTTGTAAAGACTGTGTGTGCTGTCATTCATTTGAGACTAGCAGACACTGCAGACTCTGTCGCTGCAGGGGGTTTGTGGGTCAGTGGATATATGCACACATCAGACGTTTGTAGTTCTTTTCTCTTTTTTTCTTTTTTAGTGCAGGGGCATAAAAAGCACCTTCGCTTGTTTGAAAAATTAGGTGTTAAAACTATAGGGAATTCTAGCAGACTGCAGGAGTGCACTTAGGATGAGTCGGCTGTCCAGAATTTTGACAGACATCAGTCATAAAAATACAGACAGTTGGCTGGATGGATTTTATCAGTTTGAAACTGCAAACTGCATGTATCAGATTTTAGTTTTTAGTTTTATGAAAGAAGACTTTTTTGCTCATCAAGGCTACATTTATTTGATCAAAAAATACAGTAAAAATTTTAATATTGTCAAATATTAATGAAAAGAACTATTTTTAGCATTATAAATGCCTTTATTGTCAGTTTTGACCAATTAGATGCATCATTTCTGATTAAAAGTATTAAGTTCTTTCAAAAACAAAATCTTACTGGCTCCTTTTCAGAACAGAAAACAAGATATAGTGTAGGATATAGAAGTTATTAAGTATGAGTTATTCAAGCGTAGTGTGGTCTGCAATGTGGATCCTTGGGCTATTTCCCAATATATTCAGCTCATTAACCCAATCAGTGATTAGGTAGATTTTATATCACATTATGAATCAGTCTTACAATCATTACACGCACACACCATTTTCCAGTTTTGAAATCCTTTTCGAAAAAGAACATTTGCTATTGTACTATTGGAATATGCCTACGTGACCTTTCTTGCTGTTTATTAAGCTGCATTTTAAATAATTTTTTAGTCAAATAATTCATTCTCATTCATGTTTTTGTCAGGTAGCAGACAAGAGGGTGAAGGGTGAATTTGTTGGACAGTAACCTTTTTAAATATGAGTCTGTTAAGATGTTTATATTTGTATATATATGTATATATATATATATATATATATATATATATATATATATATATATATATATATATATATATATAATATATATATAATGATTTATTTACTTAACTGTTCATATCTGTCTCCTCTCGCTTCAAAAATATTCTAAAATTACTGTATTATGGACATGCACAGAATTAAATCAATATTACAGATAATATTTTTATAACTGATGAATAATGTTGATAAGACATGTACATGATACAAACTGCATAACCGAATTTGGATTAATATTGAAATATTCTTGTGCATGTAAAGTGATCACTCATTTATTCCATTGGGGTTTTGTGAACATGTTGCATGTATATAGTTTTGTCATAGATTATATTATCACCGTGTATACCAGAGGCCGCAATACAGTATTAAATGCTTAAGAATATAACAATGCATGCTTTATGAAAGTGCCTTTGTCTCTCAAATGACCTGTACTTGATCTGTGAAGCATCTATGAAGCCTGTGTTTTTAATCAACCTCCTGCAACACGATGACAAAGCCTCAATGTTTACAGTCACCGACAAGAATGACAGAAAAGTCCAAATAAATAAATCCAGAATTTGTCAGCCGCAGCAAGCGGAAAGGGGGAATGTCTCTGCTTTCAGCTCCAAGCCAGTAATCTATGCAAACATTAGCATGCGAGTCATTAGCAAGTGGTTAATGAAATGTTTGTGCGCTGTATCTCACGGGTCCACATTCTCCTGAGTGACAGAGCGAGTGAGGGACACAGCATGCAGGAAAGCCAAAGCAGATATAAATAACTTAGGATTAGATCTAATTATTTTCAACATATTTACAGCCAGCGACTCTAGACCCAAGCGTGATGGAGATTGAACCAATTTTTAGGAAGAAATTACATCTCAATATGCATTTCTTTATTTATTTAATTTTCTGATGGAAATTTATATATATTATATGTTGGAGAAGCATAAATCAATAATGCTGCGCTTTTAAAAATAAAGGTTCTTTGTTTGTATTTATGGTTCCTCAAATAACCTTTAACATCCATGGAACCTTCTCAAAGCACAGAACGTTCTTTGCACTCTTAAAGGTTCCAAAATAAATGTTCCAAAAGGAGGTTTTTGCAGTGATGCCACAGAAGAACCCTTTTTGGTTCCTCGGTTCTTCAAAGATTTTTTTTTTTTTTTTTTTTAATGAACTTTTTAATAATCTAAAGAATAAAGAACCTTTTGTGCAATGTAAATGTTCCAAGGTACTTCAGAAAACCATAGATGGCAATAAATTAAACTCTTTTAAAAATAGTAGTTTTTAAACTGTGAAAAGATTATTATGACCATTAAAGAAAAAATTGGTTCTTAAGAAATGTTCACTGAATGTTTCTTTGGGGAACCCAACATGGTTCTTCTATGGCATTGCTGTGAAACTACCCAGTTTCAGAAGTTAATAATCAGCATATAGCAACATGAACGCATCCTCTTAATGCTCAAGCATTTGACACGGTTTAGAGTTAACATTTAAACCAGACAGAAAAGCATGATAGATGACATAATCCACAGTCTGAAATCTACCCTTGTGCAACTTTAATGTTTTTAAATGGCATATGACTTAAAGGTCTACAGACATTCAGTGTATGCTACACCACTGACAATTAGCATGCATTATCAAGCTGCATTTAATTCTCTTTCTTTCATTTCAGAACAAAGCATGGCGTACCTCCAAAGAGTGTTTTCTGGAAAACTGAGGACTTTCATGTTAGTTGTAACTAGAGGAAGCTGATATAAAGATGTAGATTCCATTTTCATCTCCGCTATGTATAAAATCCCTTGACAGCACCATAATTAGTCTCTCTCTGTCCTTTATTGTGAAGAAATCCTTCAGTGCTGGCATGGCCCACACAGACGTGAGTTTGAAATCCATAAAAAGACATCTGAGACAAAGGCATGGAATGAAAGCAGACAACCGCATAAAGCCAGTACAAACCCCAGCTTCTCTGGGCTAATTGGTATTTGTCAGATGAGCGTCTAGGCGCGCTTCAAGGGTATACATAAAACATTGCATTAATCTCTGAGGTAAACACATGCTAGAATGACAACAGCGGGCTTCATTAGGTCATTAATTTGAGGTGGACTGTGGTCGAGCCTGAAATTCCCGGCAGGAATGAAGGCGATGTGTGAAAGATGTTTTTGGCCCTGCTTTAGTGAAGGCATAATGCGTCTCATAACAACCTGTCTTGTTCTATAAAGTGCTGCAGGTGAG
The DNA here is from genome assembly GCF_018340385.1 of Cyprinus carpio. Classification (NCBI taxonomy): domain Eukaryota; kingdom Metazoa; phylum Chordata; class Actinopteri; order Cypriniformes; family Cyprinidae; genus Cyprinus; species Cyprinus carpio. The sequence continues at coordinate 23,037,869 of NC_056583.1, forward strand.
TCTTTAGCCGTTGCATATTATTTCAGCAGTCAGAAACCAGGAACTATTCATTTAAAATGTTGCGCAGAGAAGGGAGAGCCAGAATAAACAGTGACATGTTTAGAAGCAGTAAATTGCTTTCAGTGCTTTTTAAGTCATTAACACAATATGCTTCGTTCTAAATATAAAGCGTTTGAAAACTAAAGGTGGCACTTGGGCTCTGTATGTTTCATTTTGGAAAGTGTAAATGAATCAGGCAGACCTGTAAAATGTTAAATGGACCCGTGAGGGCTGAGGGTTTAGATCAACTAATAATGATTTTCTTATTTAGAATTTTTGTCTTGTTTTACAGTACAAATATCTAAAGATTTTTGAATCAAGATACATTTGAGAAGCAAAATTACTTAAGATGAAAACTGTATCAAAATGAGTTTATTATGAAAGTCTATGTTCACCACTAAATGAATGAATGAATAAAAAAGATAATTGAAACTTTTTATCTAACAATTCTGACTTGTTTCTTGCAATTCTGACTTTATATTTAGTCATTTTTACTTTTTTTAACTTGCAAATTCAGATTTGCAAGTTAATAACTTGTAATTGTAAGATATAAACTCAGTTCTGTGAAGAAAAGTCAGAATGGTAAGATGTAAACTCATATAAACGAGTCAGAATTTTGAGATAAAAAGCTGCAATTACCCTTTTTCATTTTTATTTTTTTATTCCACAGCAAAGAAAAAATATAATATAAACTTGTAGTTTTAAGAAAAAAGACAGAATTCTGAGTTTATATATTGCAGTTCTATCTCTGCAGAAAAAAAAAAAAAAAACAATTGTGAAATTTAAACAAAATTACGAAATAAAATTTTCTGAGAATTCTGAGGGGGAAAAATTCCAAATTGTGAGATTGAAAAGTCGCAATTTATTTATTTCATAGCGGAAACAGGCTTCCATAGAAAAAATCTGTCAGTGCGGTAAGAAAAATAAACTTAAGCTACTTCAAAGAGAAAATAAGGTTATTTTTCTCACCCGACTGGCAGATATTTGGCTTGTTTTGAGCAAATTTTGTAGAAAACAACTTATGTGATTTTGCTTCTCAAATAAATAAATGTGTCTTGACTGAAGAATATTAAAATATTTGTACCGGAAAGCAAGACAAAAATAGTCTGAAAATTTTTAAATTAACATGATTCTTCAGCTGAATATTTCGTTTAGCCAAAAAGTACAAGTTTACATTTGCTCTGTTGGTTGTTTACGCGGTTTCAGAAGAAAATCATTGCATAACATGAACACACGGCACATGTACGACTACTATAGCTACAGGCACTTTAGTAACTTGCCTAATTGATTGTAAACCCCATTTATTTATTTATTTCCCAACAGGTCTGTATCACAATACACCAGATGTTTCGTTTCCACAGTGTAGCCAATGTTTTCCATTTGGCTGCTCTCTGGAAGACTCGGGGTGTCCTAATTACTGCCAGCTCCCCCAAAAAAAAAAACCTTTAAAAAAAGAAAAAGCGAAAGCACCTCTGAGCCTCTGGGGATGAATTAAAAGACATTTCAGAATAAGGCATCTGTCGGCAATGTGGCGGCCTTTCGCAGTGACTCATGAAAAATATGAGCGACTTGATTCGGCCTCATAGATCCTGATTCAACCCTAACCACAATCCCTCTGTTCATTTCAAATGCACTACAGGGAGAGTGCTGCATGGCAGTGAATACTGATCACTTGCTCATTTGCTCTGGGAGCACTTTTTGGCACAACACCACGCTCTCTGTGGCACTGGCAACCCTGAACAGATACTCTTTGTTTATTGGCACAAATATGTCTCCGGCGTGAGGTTGCCTAAATAATCTCTGCCAGTCAAAAATCCAAGCGTTTCCCCAAAGAGGCAAAAAGCAAAAATACACGAAGCATGCCAGTATTCCAAGTATTCCAAGCTTTCTCCATTGTTTTTGAAGGATGTTCTTGATTTTAATGAACTGACAGATAAATATGAAGTAAAGGCAGCGTGGATTTATCCTGGCCTTGCTTTCATTTGCCTTTGCTAATTTGCGTAGCACAAAATTAGCCTTTGACTCGGAGCAGCTTTAGGAATTAAATCCCCTGCACACACACTGAGGGATTGTCAGCCGAGCACGGGAGAAATCATTGACAATTCTTGTCAGGTTGGCGGTGAACACTTGCTTAGTACTGCAGAGAGGAGATTGTGAAAATGAGAGCCCAGGCCCAGAACGGATACAGAATAATTATGTATTTTCCCCCCACCCTTTCTTTCTTTGTGTATATATTGAGCTCGCTCAGACTAGGACAGAGTCACATTCATGTTGACTAACTCGACACAAACACTGCGGTGCAATCTTCCTCTCGCTGGCTCGCCCTACCCCAGTCGCCCCTTTTGTGGTTTCACTGTTCGGCATTAATCATAAGGCCATGCAGTTGTAGTTTTTACACTTTTTTTTTTTTCTGTCACTTGTGGAGGTTTACAACAGAATTCTTCGCATGCAGACACTCTGAGTAGTTGAAAAGTGCATGAACCCAAACCCAGCAAAGCTCTCTCTCTCTTCTAATCTCCTCTGCTGGCTGTGGACTCTGCTGGTTCATTTGAGTGGATAAGGACACACGCTGCAACTACTTAGATAGCTGGAGGTTCCTGTGAGGCCTGACTTTTCTGTGACAGAGAGTGAAAAAAATAATAAAAAGAAAAAACATCAGCAAGATCTTCATCAGGTTTTATCCAACTCGTTTAGCGTGTATCTTTGCAGATTTACCTCTCTGTCACTGTATTTGCTTTTTATTACATACACAAGTTTGCTCATTAGTGCAGTATCATAATGCAAAGCCATTGATGCATACATAATTAAAAACAGTTTGACTATTAATGATGCCATTGAGGTTTTAATACTATTAATACTTAAATTATATTTATATTGAATTATAATGTAATTTTCTATGAAATATAATTTAATTATATTTAGTATGTACTGTATTATTATTATTATTATTATTATTATTATTATTATTAACTATGGTGTTACACAGATATCGGTGCAGTCGTATCTTAATTAAAGAATGACAAGTTACAAGTTCAAAACTGAAAATTAAATAGAGAAGTTCAAATTTGGGGCAAATTTTTTTTATAAAAAAATAAAATTGCAGTATAAGTGCAGTAAGTGCATATAACATATATTTTAGAAACACACTTCCCTGCTATATAGAATGCAAAAAGAGTGGTATATCTGATTCACAGTATTTATAAAACATTAGTCAAAAAATACCCAGGTGACATACTACTTCCAGGGAGATTTTGGATTGTGAGTATATCATTTATTTATTTTTGTTAAAGCGCCAAGTATTTACGTGAAGAGGATCAAAAGGGTTAGGTAGACACAAGAAGAGAGCTCACTGGGAAAACAGGACAGTATGGATGGGTTTATTTGCACAATGCATTATGGGGCTTGGAGAAGGTTAATAGGATTTTGTTCACATCAATAGCGCTGATGGCACACCATGTGAGCTGCTGCCCCCACATCAAACTCCTGACACAAAGGCGGGAATATGGATGGCGGGCTTCGGCACTTCTGAGTGTCTTTCTGCACGACCGGGCAACAGCGCCTGAGCGGTTATAATGACCAGTGGATAGCCAGTGAGATGTTTCTGGATTGTGAGTTTTTTATAAATACGTATAATGATGTGTGCTGTTAAAATCTGAAAGATTTCTCAGTGGTTTTAAGCTTGAGTCATCACAAAATTACATTTAGGAAACTGCTTCTTTAATCCTGTTTGTTTTGCATTTCTGCCTGATGCGGCTTCATATTAATTCAAAGCAGAAGCTGTTTTCACATATCATAGACTAACTGAATTATAAATTATAGTGTATTTGCTCTGTAGAACATAAGTGCTAATATTCAATCTCTCCCTTTTATATTCATCCCAGTTCCAGTGATGGCAGTATTTTAGACTTTTAGGGTTTCAAACATCCTAGTATTTGCAACTAACTACATGTTGTGACATTACCAATGGGTAGTGATTTACCAAAACATTTTTTTTTTTTCATTTGTCTTTTATATGAAGCACTGATTAATGTTAGGTAATCATTTCATTCAGACCATTCATTAAAATTAACTGATTCAACTATTATGAACTGATATGTTTGTTTTATTTTATTTGTTTATTTTTTTTATGAATATTATTCCACAATAATAATTATTACTAGCTTGACTGTTGAACTACTTCAAACTGTAGCTTATTAGCTTATTAACTTTTTAAATTTAAAGTTCAGTTGTACGATATAGATATATCTTGTGAGTGGCTTTAGACTACACAGTAGAAAAAGAGCAAAGAAGCAAGCGATGATCGCACTGTTGCTTTATTGGAAATATTATTCCCATTTTATGGATTATTTCTGGCTCCACATTGGAAAATAAATCCTCTTTTAGGGCTTGTCTGTGTCAGGGGCCAGTGGAGGCCTTGCTTAGATAGACATAAATATGATATCCCACAAGGCTCCGTAAAGGTTGCTGAATTATCTTTATGAGGAGAAACATCAATGGCTTTGATGGCTTCTCGCTGGGGCTCTAAGTACCCATCTACTGGGCTACACAAGTTCTCGCACGTCACCCACACACACACAAGTAAGAAATGGGGGGAAATGGATGGAATGGAAGATCAAGTCGCTCCACAGTGGTCTCCCTGAACCAGCATGTGGGTGTTTCGTTCTCCCTCGCCCTCCTACAGTATTTATAGGAGCCCTGTGTCTTTCTGGCACTTTAATTGGGAACGAGAGTGGACGGTAGATGAGAAGCGGGCCAAAACCATGTGATTGCTGTCATACCAGAGAAATGCAGCAGCCAGAAAAAAGAGGGAGAGATAGAAGGAGAGAGAGCTAGAGAAAAGAAAGAAGCATCAAAGCTCTGGGAAGGAGGCCAGGACACTGCTGAGTCTGACACTTCCTCAACCGACGGACTCTTCGCAGTCAGTGCTGTTTTGTTGCCTTGTCACATAAAATGCAACGCTATGAGGGCTGAATCTTATTCTCGTTTTTGATTGATTTATTGTTTTATCCTCACCCACTATTGCCTGCTCGCCTTTCCGTTGCACACGTTTCTTTTCTTGCATTATTCCCCCACAAAAACAAGCCTGCCCCAATAAGAGGAAGATATGTTGATCTGTCTGTGCTACCATTCCTCTCTCCATCCCAAACCTATCACACGTTTACATTTAGAAGATGAATACAATGATGAAAGCAGGTGTCTTTGACGTAAAATTGGCCGACCCCCTTCTCGCATGCACCGGGGGTGTAACTGCTGCTGTCTCTGCCGTCTGACACAAGTGGCTTGACAAGCGCTCCGCTCTGATCAGACGCCATGCGAGATGCACTTCAGCTTTTTTTATTTGAACCGAATCATGTAGCACTGCTGGGCCCACCTTTCAATTAATGCCATGTAGAGGTTTGACTCTCAACTGATTTGTGTCCTGACTTGATCTTGGCTAAAAACATGCATCATTCATGCATGTTGAAAGCCGGGACATTAGCTGTTATTATCAGGTCACAATTATAATGTAAGCCTTTGAATTAAACCCACACAAGCATATCGGTTTTGGAACATCAGGATGTGGTCATTAATATAAAGAGGGTTATTATGGCACTTTGTATCCCACACATCGATTCATTCTAATAGCCTACATTTGCATTGATTTTGTTCTAATACATCATTAGCTGTAATGCTGAAAGCATTATCCGTTAGGTATGAGTTCATTTGATGTTCGTGATTCATGTTCGTTACTGACCCTTGTGCTTGTTTGTGTTGTGTGTTAATGGTCAGACTGACTGTAATTGCTCATATTATACTGTACATTAGCTCACTAGCAAGCACGTGATCATAGGTTCATTTACCATTTCACAAATGCTCAAGTCCATTGCATTAAATTTATATATTTTATCAGTCCATGCATTCCCTGGGAATCGAACCCAAGACCTAATAGAAGGAGCTTGCACAGTTTTGGAAATGCACTCTTTATATGCACATTTATGTTGTGCTAAAAGCATAAAATAGCCCCTAGAAAGAGGACTGTGGTGGTACCATGATATAGATGGAAAAGCATGCTATTTAGATATATTGCATGGCATTATTTGATTACATACTCATCTATATGCCATTTTACCCTAACTGTAAGGTATTTGAAAGAATACCATGGTATTATCATCATGGATCTATGTTGGAACAACTGTGGAAGGTGTAAGGGGTAAAAAACAATCTCCACTTATGCATAGTTCACTCTGAAAGTATGTAATGTTTGAAAAACTTTGAACTATACAAAAAGATGAGAACATGCACATTCTCACAGTTATTGTTAAAAAAGGAAACAAAGAAACTATTTTTAAGAGTACCAGCCCTTACCTTTCCAACATACTGCTTTCCAGTTCCCGTCCACTCCTCTAAGAGAAAGAAACTATTCCACATCCATCCTCGTTTAGTGCGGTGTAGAGTCCGTCCATCCCGATCCGATGTGCTAATTCCAGGCACCGGCCGGATCAGTGCACCGCTCCATCCCAGCAAGCAGAACAACAGGAGGAAAGTAAGTTGATTGATTATCATTGTATCCGATCACTCCTGGAGAGTCCTTGATAAGGAATCAATTAAGAAACAGAGCTCTGCGGTGAAGATACTGCTGAATGGTAGGAGTGAAGAAATGGGGCATCTTATCCTTAATTCTCCTAAATTCTGTCTTCTTGGGGCCTGCGATGGATAGAAAAAGATCATTAAGAAACCATTTCAACACAATATCAGCAGAAAGCTACGTATTCGCTAAATTACCTCAGGGTCAAGTGCTGCACAGACAACAACGGCACTCTGTAAATTTGTGTTAGCTGACTAAAATCGTGTTGGCTAACTAGAAAACGAATCGTTAATATTGATTGATCGCAAAGGATTAAGTGACTCAAATTTTAGCACACAGCAGTCTCTCGGTGGTCTCTGATTGATGAAATTCATGAGCCTGAACGTCTCTAAACATTTACTTTCCTCACTCTGCATACTGTAGATTTACTGTTATCCCCGAAATGCAGCAATGGCCAAAAAGTCGATAGCAAACTCAAAATGCTGAGGTCTTCCACTTTTATTACACAAACTAGCGTAAAAGAAGCAAAGGCAGCGGCTCACTGAAGCAGTCTCTCCTCCAGGACTAGTTCTGATAGGTAATTTGGAGGATGTATGCATAATTTATTGGATTTAAGAAGTTAATCCTAATAAATCTTTCTTCTCTCATTTGACGAAAGCCCATTTTTTCAGGAGTCTGCAGGAAAAGGCCAAGGAGCCAAGTTAGCCTGACAGGCATTCATTACAGCAAACGTCTCCAGGGGTCTTGTGAGCAAACGAGGAGCAGATTCATAATGTTGTGGCTTTTTTGTTTAACGATCTGAATCAAAGAAAAGAAAAGATGGGGAGGCTTGGGAAAGGGGGGGAAGAAAGAAATAAAACACACGGTGTCAGCAAGGCCATCTCAACGAACAAAGCGAATCCTTTCTTTGTCTAAGAGCAAATTAGGGCTCTGGTTCTATTTGATGTGACTGAGTTATGCATGTTAAAGAACACTGTCTTGTGAATACGAATCAAATAATTTACTTAATGAGATATGGATGAAGTTAGGAATTATTCACTAGGCAGCGTTTGAAAGTGTGCAGACTACTCTAATTTGTGGAATCACTGGCTTTTCTAATGTAAGTAATGAATTTTGTCAGCCCCAGCAATGGAGGCCTTTTGCGGCCCATCTTCCATTCAGACATAGCCTACTGTATGTTTCAATGCAACCCAGGGTTAGCTAGTAGGGCAGAACTTTGACATTGAGAAGGTCCTTATAAATGAATCAAGATTTTTATTTTCACAAGACTAAGCTGAGTCTTTCACATCCAGTATGAATCACAAATTGGCATGAACTGAGATGGTCTGTGTCTATGCATAGAAAGTACTTGCCACATTTGATTTTGTAGTAAGGGTCATACTGATCGTTCAGGAGCATGTAATCAGCAGCTGGCACGGAAAAACCTGCTCAAGTCTCTGGCGTGACCTTGACGGACAGATCCAAATAAATATCCATCTGTCAGTGTCATGGTCCACGACCGACTTGATTGATTTAACGGTTTCTATGACACGTTTTCTATCCGTGGTCTTAGCTCAAGGGCGAGCACGGACAAAAGAGTATTAAAAATGAGTTCTGATTCGTGCATGTTTATTGCACGCTCTTTCAAAGCCTGATGAAGCTGGTGCTCCTCTCTCAGAGTTTGCTCTTTCATGATTTAATAAGAGTTCTCAGTGATGTGTCATATAACTACCAATTTTATCTTAGATTTTTCTCCTAAAATTGCTTAGGAGAAATAAAGATAGCCGCAAATTGCTCACATTGAGTAAATGTACAGAGCTATAAAATAAATGTGGATAGCAGAACAGATAATGTAGCCTATTGCAGACTTAACCTTTTCTCAGGAGAAAAATAAAATCTGAGAAGCAGGAGATGTTTATCATTTTATATGTTTATTATTTATATATTTATCTTATGCATTTTCCTGAAGTCTTCTAAAATGAATTGTGGTTCCAATCAATGAATGCTGTTTAAGGTTGCTCTCTTTAGCTCAGGAGATTTAATAGAATTCTCAGTATCATGTATTTGTCTTGTATGGTTCTCCTGGGGTCCCACAGAAGAAATAAATAGCCACAAGACAACTGTTCACATACAATGCAATAATAGAGATATAAAATGTATGTGGAAATCAGCACAGATAATTTTGTCTATTGCATAATTTGGTATCTTAATAAAATTTCCATGAAAAAAAAAAAAAAAAAAAAAAAAAAAAATATATATATATATATATATATATATATATATATATATATATATATATATATATATATGTTTTTTTTTTTTTTTTCAAAGTTTCCTAAAGTCTGCTAAAATAAATTTTGGCTCCATTCCAAAATCCAATCATCCAATCCATAAATGCTGTTTACGAATTGACGTTCTTTAAATCTAATAGAAGAAATTAATAGCCACTAAATAGACAATTGTTGAATACAATAGGTGAGCTATACAATAAAATGTTTTGATTTTTTTTGTATTAATTTAGCAAACTTTGGTATATTGACAAATCTGAGCACAGTTTAAGACATTTTTTTAGATCTCTTCTAAACATTTGTGGTTCAAATTGTTCATGAGTGCTGTCTACAAATTGATTTTCCACTGATGTTCAAATGTTTTTATGGAGTTCTCAAGAGAGTTACACACTTTTTTTTCCATTAGCCACAAATAGCCACAAATCAGAAGTGTTAACATGAAGTAAGAATAAAGAAATGTGGGCTACATAGCTCAGATACTTTGATTTCTGAAGAAATGTGTTTTATCGCAGACTAATCCAAGCACAGTTTAAAATGTTGAGATGTTCAGAAAAAAACCTGAGAAGCTAGAGATTTAAGACATTAAAAAACTTATCCACACATACTGTATATTTATTGTGTATGCTGAAGTCACAAACAATTTTGTGGTTCCCATTGTTCAAGAGCATTGTTTAAGAATTGGCATTCTCCTCCTCAATGTGCTTTTGTTTTCATTAGGCATTGTTTGTTGAGTTATCAAATCACACGCTCTACAAGATGTTTGCAAGTTTTCACAACATGATAATGGAGAGAGAGGTGCTTTATATTTCCAGCTCAGTTGGGAAGATGTTAACACTACAGAGGTGAGAGGATGTAGCTTGTAAAAAGCCCAGAGAGGAAATTGTGTGTTTCTATAATGCAGGACTCACGGGGTGCCAGAAACCCAGAGATATTAAAATAAAATAAAATAAAATAAAATAAAATAAAATAAAATAAAATAAAATAAAATAAAAACAACTCGTTATCGTGCACTCTTAGCCCCAACGTTCTGAGAAAAAAAAGAAAGAAAAAAAAAATTGTGTGCATCAATTTATGCGTGGCGATTCTCATGATTGCATTTTCTAATTATCATTCAACACTGTCCTTGTGGTTTAATAGCATTCTGGATATTAATCTTTGCTACAGCATGTCTTTTTAGCATTAGGCCAGCAGATCCTTATTATTATTATTTTGCCTGTTACTATACAAAGAAAAGCTATCTTGCCAGATGTTTAGGACTGTCACTTAATTATCTCACTTTGATTAGTGCATTAAAAACTTGTTTATGTGTGGCTATAAGGGAGGATCCGCGATACCATAGGGGGAAGAATGGAGGAAGTGCGAGGGAGTGGAGCGAGGAGGAAGAATCTTCTCACTTGTCCTATTAAGAGCATCTAATTAGTGTGTATATGTGAATTTAGGCGTATGTAGACATGCTAGTGGAGGCATAATGAGGTAATGCTATATAATTATGAATTAATTGGCGGAGAGGACGGTGAGTTGTCCTTCTGGAAAACTCCACACGGCTGACCCCAGTTGATCGGTGTGACACTGAAAACATTTTGTGAGCAGCATTTTGCAAATGGACGACAAAGTTCAAGTTTTGTAATTTGCAGACTTGACTGACAGTGATATACAGCCCAAGTCTGCAAGATCAGAGTGCTCTGGTGAACACAGACCCGCCATAGTCTTTCTATGTAATTGCCGTAGTCCTGTCTGCAAGGTAGTGCTATATTTCTCCCGAGGTTTATAAAAGCAGTCTGGGGCAGCGTTGTCTTTGGGGAATACATCTGCCAGAGTTCAACACAGCTTCATTCACTCATGCTATCTGCCTCCAAACACCCTCCTCTTTTTCTCCTCAGTATATTCCCCCTAAGACCATATCAGACACGGATCATTTAGGGAAACTGGGTTATTTCTGTCCACACCTGACTGTGTTCTGATGGATGGCTGGAGCCATATGTGGGATACAGAGTCTTGTGTCTGTGCATTTGCCGTGCATATTATGGCTGGGGAAAGTTTTTCGGCGCTTCTCGTTTTTGTGACCTTGACATCTCAAGCATTAAAGGATGGAGATTTCATTCAGGTTATAAGTTTGACAGGAGAAATTCACTTCTGGAAACTGGATGAACAAATCACTTAATAATATATAGACTGCATACTCTAAAAGATTGAAATATTGCCCGAGGCTTGTCTGATTTCTGACAATCGAAGCAGCCTCGCAGTCTGTCCAGATTACTCGCAGGACATCAAACTCTCTGCCACGGTCAGATAATGATGGACGTAGAGTTTTTTTTTTTGTAACATTTTCTGTAGCAGAGGCCTTTCTTCACTTGGAATTTAGGACTGGGGTTTGTGGAATCTGGATGGTATGGTTTTAAATGTTTGTTTGTGAGAGTGTTAAAATGATTGAAGATCAACCATGATTGCTGCCTAGAACTGAATTTTGAGCCACTTGGTGGAGCTAACTCTCTCTCAGATAACACTGAAGTTCTCTATCTGTGTCTCGCTTGGTTTCCCTGTGTGCATCATGTGTCTTCAGTCTAAAATGCTGAAAATATATGCTAACAGATTTTCACTGAAGGCATGAATTAGGAGTAAGATTCTGATTGGCTGTTTACCTTCATTTTCAGGCTAATATCAATTTTATGTTATTGCTGGATAGTTTTTATTTAGAAAGTTTATATATATATATATATATATATATATATATATATATATATATATATATATATATATATAATAATGCCAATCCAATACCAATTCAATGCATCCAATACCAATGAATCAAGCTTAATTTCTGACTATGATGTTATATATGAATGTATAGCTCAGGAGATTCTCAGTTTTATGTATTGACATCCAGTCAAGGTATAGGCTATACAATTATCATGATTATAATCATAATTTCAGAAGTTCATATCCATATTCATATTGAAATTTGACCTTGGAATCTCACACATCTGAGCAAAGTTTGCGTCATTGATAAGATAACTTTCAAAGGAGATCATTATGATTTTTTTTTCTCAATTGAGAAAAATCTGGAAACCAGGAGACTTTAGGAAAGGTCTCCTTTTGCATTCAATTTAAGAAAATATTGAGATTTTATGTGATTTATTCTTGAATATAGATTATGTTTTCAGAAGAAGAATCTGTATAAAACAGATAAAAAGAGTTACATAAGCCTGTAAATTTCTCTCTACAGTCATTTGTCTCCTAAATGTGTGTGCTGTCAGTGACAGATCTTCTATTCATAGGCTTTTGTGTGTGTTTCCAATCGATTTGCATTGAAAGAGATGCTATTAGTGTGGCTAATTTAGAAAGCAGAAATGCAACAAGCACTTTAGAGGTTAAGTTGTGTTGGACAATAATGAACAGAAGCAGCATATCCTAGTGTGTTTGTGTGTGCATGCATGTTTGTGCGTGTGTGTGTGTGTGTGTGTGTGTGTGTGTGTGTGTGTGTGTGTGTGTGTGTGTGTGTGTGTGTGTGTGTGAAAGAAACAGTGAGAGTGAGTGAGTGATTAGGCATGAGCAGGGGGGTAGACTCTTGCTGTGTCCAAATGCAATACATATTTATGAAATATTCCTGCATGTCTCTCTCTCTCTTTCTCCTGCACACACACGCACACACTCACGTACATCGTTTATCTTCAAACTGAGGCAGCCAGTAAAACAGCTGCCAGATGACACACAGGTCAAGGCAATAATCTGCTTATCAGAATCAAGCAAAAGCATTTGTATAATTGCAGGATTCATAACAGAGCGTTTGTCAAATAAAATTACCGCAGAGCTCCTCTGCCAGCTCCTATGAAGTTTTTAGACACATCGTTTGCTGTCTAAATTTATAATATTTATTTTATATGCACCTAGAACAATCTTACATGGTTACAGCAAAACTGTTTTAATCTAAATTATTTATTCATAACCAACAATAATTCTCCATTTGATCTTAAACAACAAACTTTACCCTCCATATTGGCAAAAATATAAAAAAAAAATAATAATTTAAAAGTAGAAAACAGCGCACCTTTAAATCTGACTCCTCACAGGTAATCGTGACTTCATATGTCTAGAGATGAAATTCAACAGCACGGGAAACAGTTCAATCTGTTTCTAGCCAGGAATTCCCTCTCAATTCCCCACAATAAAACTCATTTTACTGAAACCTCAATAAACTCCATACAATAGGTCCTTGATCAATAATGTGCCAGTGAAATATTCACAAAAGCGACCAAACCCTTTCTTAAGGTCCTAGACATTTTCTGAAACCACCTGCAAAAGAAACTAATCAGCCATCTACTCACACTCTCTTTTTTGCTTTTGTCACGTCTTTCTCAGTTGCTTTAAATCCGTCTTAGCCACTCTTTAATCAAATAGTTCCTCCAGTGTAAAATGATCTCCACGGCAACCACTCTTCAGGGCACATCTGTCTTAATGATAACCTTTAGATTCAGCAAGCGAGAAAGAAAATTACGTACATGGCTGCTCTCTTTCCGGACTCTCCTCATCTGTCTGAGCTAGAGTGGGGGACCGAGAGAGCACAAGAGCAACAGAGCTGGAGAGGGAGGGACGGATGAGAGAGAGAGAGAGAGAGAGACACACACACACAGGCTGAGAGAGTTTTACCTATACTCCATTGTTTTCTGCTGTTTTTCGGCACACTTCTATATCTCTTTAGCATAAGCTCCACGCTTGTCACCTTCCCTCTCGGTTTTCGCTGCAAGACTGAACATTGTCCAGAAGCTTACTGTGCGAGAGAGAGAGAGAGAGAGAGAGAGAGAGAGAGAGAGATGTCTGACTGCCCTCTCTTTTTTTTTCTAGTCCCTTTGTCTTAAATGCTTTTTAATTTCTACTTGTCTTTTTACCTTCATTATGTCTCCTTTTTGGTCTGCCTGTGTATTATTTTTCCTTTCACACACATTTCTCCCTCTCTCAGCCTCCTTTTGAGTGTCAGGGAGATTGTGGCAGCGGGATTGAGCCCATGATTGGCTGCCACTCAGTCGTCGCCGATAAAAGACAGTGAAAAAAAGAAGGGTAGAGAGAGAAGAAGAGGCTTTACTTCCCTGGAGCTGCGGTTTTGACTTTGCTTGCCGCAGATTGTAGGGGGTGGGGGGGTAAGAAAGATACACTGACAACGTCTGAGAGAGGCAGAATGCGAGAGGGAAGAGGTCAAGGAGATGAGGGCCACGGGCATCAGAACCGCAGGCTATAGATGGCGGTAGCGATCCACAGCTAATGGACGTTGACTGATAGATGGACTCATCGATGCTAACTGTCCAAAGCAATCCAAGCTTGATCTAATCGGGATTCATTGACAATGGAATGAAGGAGAAAGAGCCCATAATAAGTAAATCAACACCAGGAGAGAGGCAAAAGTGAGGTAGGAGGTGGGGCCAAGGTGGACTATGTCCAGGCACTCAGCGGGAGCGTCATTACCAGCTCTCTCTGGTTCATATCAGTCCATCACCTGACATTGGCTACACCAAACTGATGGAGAAAAGATGGATGAAGAGATCATATACTGTAGATTACCAGAGCACTGGACAGTAAGAGTTAAAAGTCGATACAGACCAACATATCTACCTGGACAAAAGTTTTAGATCCTCCTTGTATCACTATGAACAGCTTTGTCATTGGATAGTAAACATTCTCTGTTTGTAACATTTTTAGTGAATTATGATTAAATATGATACAAAAAAAAAAAAAACTTGGAATCTCAAGTTTGTTGTCAAGTTTACATTTTATGTGCATTTTGGCATCACGACACCCTGCTATCTGCTGACTATCTAGTTGTCTATCATCTATTTATCTATCTATCTACACATCAAACACATTAAATTGATCAAAGGTGATGGTAAATATTTTCATATTGTTGCAGCTTGCTGTTCTTGTAAACGTTCTATTCATCTACAAAAATATTAAGCAGCCTAACAGTTTTCAACATTGATAATAATGAGAAATGCATATTAAGCAGAAAATTAGAACCATATTATAATGATTTCTGAAGGATCATGTGACTCTGAAGACTGGCGTAATCATGCTGAACATTCAGCTTTGCCATTGCAGAAATAAATAATATTTTAAAATATATGATGATTAAAAAAAGACATTTTAAATTATAATAATATCTCACAATATTGCTGTTTTTAACATATTTTTGATCAAATAAATGGAACCTTGTGAGCATACGAGACGTCTTTCAAAAGCATTAATTAATTTTACCGAACCCAAACGTTTTTGGTAGTTTATATATCTTATCATATGGAAGCATCGTGATTGAGTCTTACAAAAAAATTAAAATACTTAAAACACAATTATAAAAGTTATATAAAACAGTAAAACATGATTGGCTGTGGTTGTCATGTCATGCAGCAATGTCACACTCACTTAGGACTGACAAATTGTTGCTGGAAGCCTGGTTAGGACATATGGTACATTTACAAAAAGCACAAAGACGGGTTTTAAATGTGTCTAAAAAGAGAGAAATGTCATGGAGGTTGGTCTCAGAGTAGTGATGGGCTCAATTAACACAGTCTGCGTGCTGTAACACACTGCTTTGTTGTAGGGCCAAGTCCTCATCTTCTGTAATTTACATAGAATGTGTGTAAATGCACTTCTGTTGTTTATGAACATGCACAATCTCTGCGATAAAAGGGAAAAACAAACCTTTTTAGTGTTTTACAGAGATACTGTGAACACAAGATTTATTTTCATCCTGTGGGGAATGCTGGGAGACCTGTACAGCTCCGGAGATACTTTATTTAAAGAAACATTTTGCTTAAAATGAAAATTTTGCTTTCAAAAGTACTCACCCTCAGGCCATCCAAGATGTAAATTAGTTTGTTTCGTCATCTGAACAGAGTAATTTAGCATTACTGTACTGTACATCACTTGCTCATCAGTGGCTCCTCTGCAGTGAATGGGTGCCATGAGAATGAGATTCCAAACAGCTGATAAAAACCCCAATGACCCATCAATTAAAGTTTTGTGAAGCAAAAAGCTGTGTTTTTGTAATAAATAAATAAATAGATCTATAAAAAAAAAATCCAACAAGGAATTTTAAATTTAAACCTTATGCTTCTGGCCAAAATATGATTCCATAATCCATAGTAACGCTTCCTCTAGTGAAAAAAAAAAGTCCTCTCTTGTCCTCTCACATCAAAATCCACCAACATATTTAGAACTGTTTTTGCTTGTAAACAGTGCTTAATCTGTGCATATTTCTCTCCTGGTTAAATATTATGGATAGAGCAATACTGCAAGGTACAAAGGTGTGTCTTTGTTTTGTCTTCAAGCTGTTTTATGAGGAATAAATTAGTTAAATTAAGCGCAAAACTATTACATATCTGAAATTTGACATTTTTTGTAGTGAATATCTCTTTGTATAATCACCTGGTTGACTGTTATTTAGTGTCATGCATAGACTCCTTTTCCTCTTTCAGTTCATCTCATCCCTGCTGATGGCCAAGCCTTGGGAAGTTTAATCTGTAGATGAGTAGTCATAGTGTGTAATGTCTCCAGTTGGGGGCAGTATTGGGCCAAAGTTTTTTGAAAAAGCTCCACGTTCATTCTCTTTATGACACATTATTAGGCCTTATCAACAATAAATAAACTAAACAATTAAAAACAGAGCAACCATGTGGCCAGCACAGTTATACACATGTGCATGAGAAACTGAGACCACAGGAATTTCATGACCGTGACTGATGATGTAGGGGAGTGCTAATGCAGAGTTCACATGAAAATATAAACAGTTTCAGACACAAACAAACACACACAGATACTTACACTTATTACTAAATTTTTCCAGTAGCATTTTTGCTAAGTTAATGCTTATTACTGTTTGAGTCATCAGGCTGGTAAACACTGCAGACTGGATCCCGCAGTGCTTTCAGCTGTTTTATATGCTCTTTTTTATTTATGATTTTTATTTATTTATTTATTTATTTATTTTTTTTATGAAGTGGCCAACCGCAGATGAGCATTATTGATCACAGCCACAAGCAGTGATGTGATTTGAGTGTAACTGATACATAGTGATGTCAAAGACGCCACAGAGATCCTCACCAATCATCAAAAAGAGCAAAAGGGCATTAGCTTTCTTAGGATTTGGATGCCAGCTGCTCTCTGATGAATAAAGAGAGTCAATATGAATGAAGTTTGTAAACTTTTTTAGGTTGTCAGTTTCTGTAACTCATTTCCAAAAACTTTGAAAGTCAGCTTGTTTTTATTCCTTTCATATTTTTATTTTTAAAATATTTATGTGGCAAAGGACAGTATGCATCACTAGTGAGTTTTTCAATCTCTAGCTTGGCCTTCAAATTTTCCATCCATCATTTTTTATTTTTTTTTTATTATTAACTTTATTTACCTATAGATGCACAGTGTACTGTTCCTGACCATCCATCTGATCTTCTTTCTTTATTTCTCTTTCGTACATATTATTATGATTTGCTCATGGATTCCAGCACATTACTGCAGATCTTCTGGAAGTGTGAGAGACAAGCACAACATCTCACACAAAGTATCACTGAATTGTTCTCATGACATTAGGTTTTATTACTGGTTCATGTCTACATAAAGATGAAATGCTGCACTAAAATACTCTGACTGTGGTTCCTGCATCACTCAGCTGTGCTGCTACTGAATCTGCAGCGTCACAGCAAAATAAATGATGTTTTAGCTGAGTTGTGCTTGCAGTCTGAATTGGATGTAATGAAAGAGAAACACCAGGAGCCGTAGAATAATACAAATACAATAGATAGACAACACATCTTTCTGTTGAGCTGTCCTCAGTGGTTGCATGCAACAACAAAGATTCAGCATGACCAGTACAGTCAGATTTGAGTAGAACACAATCTTATGAACTGTTTTTTTTTTTGTTTGTTTTTTTGTTTTTTTGTAATTTTGCATACAGAAGAAAGAAGACAGGAAATGATAGGTAGCAGGATCAAGAAACGTTGAAAGTCGAGCAGCACAGCTCATTGCATCAGGACATGTGCGTTAACCGAAAGGCCATTTTCAAAATTGGTTTATGAATCAGCATACTGTTGGTCTAATGGGGAACATCATCTGTGAATTTGCGGTTGGCTCTTTAACCTTTGGTTAGCTCAGCTTGTGTGGATTAATAGAGATGATTGCCTCCATGTGAGTTAACCAACCCAGATGCTGAGATAATCCTGGAAATACATGGTTGGCATGGCGATAGACCCTAAAGCACAGCTACTGTCTTTGTTGGCTACTGGGATTTCTGTTGCCTCGTCACCAGATGCTTTCGTTGCTGTCAAGTGCTCCAGGGGGTTTCTGGGATTGAAAATGAGTTCTGAATGGCTCTGGCTTAAAATAAATTGTGCTAAAACTACCTAAAGTGTTTTTGAGATATGTTAGTATGCATATATGTATGTATGCACATATAGGCCTATACAGGCCCTATAAGAGAAATACACTACCATTCAAAACTTGGTGTCAGTAAGATTAGATTTTTTTTTAAAGAATTCTAAAAAAAAAAAAAAAAAAAAAAAAAATCTTCTCAAATCCAAACTTTGAAAAAAAAAAAAAAATAGGAGCAATTTTTTTTATATAATAATATTTCTGCAAAAGTTGAAGACGTGTGAGTCGTGACAGATGTTTTCTTGTATGTCACTCAATGGAATCACTTGGAATCATTTTTATTATTTTTTTTTTCAGCCGAGATTACCAAACCCACATGTTCAAATTACGTTTCCCTTATCAGATTTTCCTTGTTAAAACATTACGAGAGCCATGTTTTCTCTCCCTATTACTGACATTAGGCTGTCAATAATAGGGAAAGAATCAGGCCCTCTCATGGAGATTATGCTGACTAATGGCTGCTCTCCTCAAATTTTGCAGAAGAAAACATTAGGACAAGCGCTGCTGGAATAATGAATGGTGCTCTGGTGTCGCTGCATGTTTCTCGGAGCTCCTCACCTCTCATCTCCAGCACAGTCAGCCGCAGTGAGCCGTGTTTCATTTCAACCTACCTTCAGCTGTCAATTCACATTCGCATGAGGACAATGACTGAAAGGGGCTGCCACACACCTACCTCAACTGTGAATTAGACCTGACTGGGTAATTAGTCAGACCAGCACTGAAAGGCTTATTTGTAGAGATCAAACACACATGAAGGGAAGATGGCAGAAAGGACAAAAAAAAAACTTTTTAGTCTTTTAAAAGCTTTTCAAACTAGCAATTACTAAGAAAAAAAATAAATCACATAAATGATTATACATTTATTGACTTATTTGACACTACTGAGCTATGTGTTGGCCTGACAAGAAAAATGCACTTAAATAAATTATTGTGGTTCAGAGATAGTAACACTTTGAAAAATACCATGGTATTGTTTGATTGAAAGATTAATATAGTGTGAGATTTTAAAGTATTTTAAAGAATATCTACACTGAAAAACATGGTGTACATCTACACTGAAACATGGTGTACAATTTTCTCACAAATTGCTAGTGCATTTTACAATTAATTACAGAATAAATGGCAAGTAACATGTTAAATCAAATGTGACATTTTGATGTAGAAAGACTGGAATAGTATTTTCTTGTAAAATGTACTCCAATAATCTTTTACTAACTAAAAAAAAAAAAAAAAAAAAAAAAAATTAGTAATGTCCATACATATATTACTTTGACAACAGTAAAACATGGAACATGAATGGTAATTTTGTGCAGGACTGTACAGGATATAGGTTAGTTTTTGTATACTGGTATGAGATGAAACTGCTGTGATTATCTGTAAGAAATAAATTTCATACATATTGTCACAGTGAACCACTGGGATTGTGGATAGCAATACTCACCATTATTGCCACAAATCAACAATCCTAATAACAGCTGTTGTCTCAGAACTGTCATTATTATAAAAGACTCCTCATCTGAGTTTCCACACTGTGCAAGAAAAAGAGAAAGTGAGGTAAAACCAGGAGGAACATATTGCTGGCAGTATTTTAAAATGTTCACCGTGGATCAAGACTGTGTTCCTAGCACACCACATTTGTTACAGTTATAGCTGACTGGAATATGTGGATTTTTGTGGTTTGTTTTATTTTGGTGTGCCTCATTTTTTATTGTCATAACTGACAGGACAATGTGAATTGGGAGGAGGTGATCTATCATAACGTGGAATAGAGTTGTAAGTGTGTAAGATGCAACTCATATATCACTGCCATGTTTACCTGTAAATAACCTGGTTTGAGGCTTCTCATCATTTCGCCACATACGCGGACAGAGCTACTATGAGTGTGACTATGAATGTGAGTGTAAAGTCTTTCACACCGTACCTGAGACTTATCTGAAACCACACATTCACACGGTAAACCTGAATTTGTTTTCACGCTAACGTATTATGGAGAACTGACAATATCTTTTTTTGAGTAGCCAGTAGGTGAGCCTTTGTATCATTAAATCACACCCCATGTATCATTGAATCACCCCTCAACCGTTTCGTTCAAACAAATAGTTTCATTCTGGAACAAAACAAGGGACGATAATATAAGGGAGCCATTGAATCGTTCACTTAACTGTTCACTTAATGTGAGTTACTCGATATAAACGTCTTTGCCAACTGTTGTTTACAAGCCATTTACTATGGTGCTCTTGCTATCCTGCCATTTCTGTTTGTTTGTCCCCTTAAGAGTGTACATTTCAATAGAGTGTCACAGTGGTCAGCGTTGTTAATCAAACTGTTGTTGTTTACGAGCAGTGTTTGTCAGTCGTTATCGTGATTTTGGTTATCATGCTGTTTATTTTCCTGAAGAGTGTTCTTTTAGGTAGACTGTCACAGTAGTCAACAGGATTGTTAGTTCAACTGTTTTATAAGCAGTGTCACTCGCAATTGTGCCCTGGTTATCATGCTGTTTTTGTTTAATTTCTTAT
Source organism: Cyprinus carpio (assembly GCF_018340385.1). Lineage (NCBI taxonomy): Eukaryota > Metazoa > Chordata > Actinopteri > Cypriniformes > Cyprinidae > Cyprinus > Cyprinus carpio. Next base: position 23,058,664 of record NC_056583.1, read on the forward strand.
GTCTATTACTCTATTAGGTAGAGTTTCACATTACACTAGAATTGGTAATCAAGAAGCGTTTTAATGATGATTGTAATGACAAACGCAGCAGAATGATTTTATTGACATTCTGTTCTGTTCTTGAACGGCTCGTGAGAAAGACACACACACACACACACACACACACACACACACACACACACACACACACACACACACACACACACCATTACCATTACCATTATACCATTCACATTACTAGTCAGTAAGAATTACTTAAATCGCATAGGTTAGGAAGGCCAGAAAAACAAATCTATTTTCATTGAGTCTGTCATCCACTATTAGTCTGCTGTGACAGAATGTATCAACGACAGTCTAACCAGCCTCAGGAAAATGACATGGCTTTATGGTGACATGTGTCTCATGGAAATTGTCATGTGCGACATTTTGGAAGCAGCTTGTCCTTAAATGATGGGCATAAGAAAATAATGATTGATAATTCATAACAACACATCTACTGCATCAACATGTCTTTTGCTTTAAGAGGAAATTGTAGTCTTTCTTGAGTGGTTAAACTTTTGATTGTATATGTTAGTTCCGTAAACCCTGTTTCTTTTTTTTAAACGTACCTGCCATAAGAAAACGTACAATCATTAGCTTCCAATTTACACACCACCGAGGAGAAAATGAAGAGAATGCCGAAGTAATGAGATCTAATTGGATGGGTTCCAGTCATCTACTCCACTTCAATTAACTACCAATTTACTTTAATTTTGACCAGAGTGTAGATTATTTGTCATTACGGTGCATAATGTTAGCTTTGATGCATTTCCAAATGGCCCCTAAAGTAAAGTCAAGTCACCTTTATTTATATAGTGCAGATTGTGTCAAAGCAGCTTCATAGTGTAAACAGGAAAAAAAAGAAAGAAAAAATAAACCTTGATAATACAAGAGGACAACAGAAAACATTTATCAGTTAAAGTCAGTTCATTGTTGATTCAGTGATACTCGGTAAGAGTGTTATACCATTTGAAGGATGTAGTAAAGCAACAGTTATCCATACCTTTTGGACAAATTATTGCTTTTAAAGCATGCTGGTTGTATAAAGATTTAATTAAAGGCTCCCATGATTTCTCAGAAATCTTTATTGGTTAGTACTTCATTTACTAGCCTTTTAACATTGAAAAGTCTACTATGACAGAATTTGGCTTATGGATATAAGGAATTAGCTCAGTAACTGGGCAGTTTACTGTAGGTTAACTTTCTGAACGTGTGCCTCAGATTTTTACAGTATTAGATTGCTTATCATAGTACATACTTCAAAAATAGATCCCCTACTTACAGTCGCAGAGAACAAGAGCAAGGGAAAGAAATTACAATAGAATAAGCCTCGAGACAAAATGGCATCATCTGCAATGAGCTGAAACAGCACCATTAGTGTTCATAAAGAGAACCGGAAAGGATTGCTGACGTTTAGGCTATAAGATACTGCGAACTGTGTGCTCGCTGACATAATGGGGAATAGTCAAGATTTTTTTTTACAGCTTTACAGACTGCAGGACATGATCATGTTAAGTGTGAGTATTCATGGCCTCTGACAGCTAGTGAAGTTTAAGTCCCATCAGTATTCCAGTAGAGCATGATGGGAAGGTCATTACTGAATGCAGATAAATGTTACAAGAGATAAAGCACTGACCTCAGATCAGATTTAGAGAATGAAGAAAGGTCAAATTTACATTTTAGTCTCTCTTTCTCTCTCTCTTTCTGTGTCCTCTAAAATGGGATGCAGTCAGAGGATTGCCTTGGAAAATAATTGACACTTATGGCAAGGTTATGACTGATGGTTGTATGTTTACTGTAGCCTTTGATTAAGTAAGAGTCAAAGATCATGCCGATACAAGCATTACAAACACACCCATTTCCCATAGGACAGTTTTATTAGGGGAGTGAATGTCACTGTAGTGACTTTTATCTTGCAACATTGAAACATTGGCCTCATGACATTCCCAGCTCAGTTTAGAGGATTCCATCAAAGGAATATTTGTGTTATCATGTTTGAATGACGTAAAATGGAAAAATGGTTTCAACTGTAGTATGTGTCAGAAATACTAACCCAAATATTATTATTTTAAGCTATTATATTTTTGAGAGAGATTGTATTACTTTACACAAACCTAAAATTGTTAACAAAATTAATGTTTCCATTTTGTTTACCATGGGTCAGATGTTGCTTAAAAATGACAAACACACCATAAAATGAATTTGTGATTTGTATATTTACTGTATGTGCAGGTTGGATCTTTTATATTGTTAAAAAGTGGTCAGGTTTAGGAAAGACCGTGAATATTTGTTATTTTTGGAACTTTACATTTGAAAAATGCAGCACAAGCATTCTTGAAAGAAAAGATAAACAAAAGAGAAAAGACAGAATTTAATTCAAGATTATTTGTATAGCATCATAGCACACAATGAACTGTTAATTCTATGTGAATTCTGCTTACAAATTCAACTCGATTTAAAGTATTTAATTAGTTATCCAAACGTAAATATGAAAATTCTGTCATTATTTAATCATTGCTTAATCTTTTATATTGTTATTTTGAAAAAGAAAAAAAAATGATAGGACATCATAATGACATCATAAAGTGACAAAAAAAATAGTATTTTGCAGCTAATTTATTTATTTATTTGGAATATAGTATACAATTACAATGGCCTTCAGTCATCATTTTGGGAACATAAAAAAAAGCTTGACTATTCTTGAAAGAAAAGACTCAAAAGACAAAGAACCATACAGGTTTTGAACAATGTGAATTTGAATAAATGATGACAGATATTTCCAACGAAACAGCAGTGTGCAGCATTTAACTACGGTGCCTCAGTGGCGCAATGGTGGTTCAGGAGAAAAATCACTGAAGTGTTATGTCTTTATGAGATTGCAGTGCTCTCTCTCACGCACACATCCTTAGTTAAACACACAAAATTGAGGTGTGTGGAGTCCTTTGATTAGAAAATGCTTCATTTCCAGACTGAGGGTTTTTCCTCCTTTATTACTGCCTGTAACCTTCACTGGGACTCTTTGATCAGATTATTTCCCTTGTTGCTTATGATGAAAATACTACTTCACAATCTGTGTAGCATTGTTGGAAGAGAGGAAGAAGAAAGGGAGGTAGGAGGGAAAGCTATAAGTGAGTGCTGACATCCAATCCGCATGTCCGCATTTGTGGATGCAGATTTCCAGTACATACAGGAAGGAACAGGATTAGGTTACATCATTTTCCCATTGTGACCCACAATGTCAAGACTGAACATATGAGATGTTGATCATCAAGCTGATTGATCCTTGACAGAAACGGTATAGGATATCCCAGAATGATAACAGCATCAATCGCAATCCATGCGATGAAAAAACGGAATTATTCATTTTTGATTCCTTATCTGATGTACTCGAAACCACAGAGGTGAGTGAATCCCAACAGAGCCTGACAATAAAGCATGAAAGTGCAGGATTTAGAGTCCCCCTTCACAGAGAAACACTGGATGAGCCCCTAAATAAAAGATTCAGTGAAAACAATTAGCAGCTTTGTGTTCTCAAGTAGATCAATTACCATGCATTGATATCTGTGGTCTGCTATAAGGTAATTCAGTCAACCCCAGTTGTGTGTATGTGTTGAAAGGTAGAAACAAAGTGTATTTTTAGACGTCTGCACTTGTGTTGTTGGTAGTTTGATCGTGAGCTTGGGACTTCATTTTTTTAATTCTGTATTGGAAGTTTGAAATCTAATGGTTTTCTTGTCATTTGACTTTGTAAACAGAGTCTACAAACTACATTATTTTGAAACCTGAGCTGAGTTGCTGTCATGCTGCTTATATAAATAGATCTAATTATGTCTTAGCATGAATAAATTTGGGCACCATATGGATTACAGTTAATCAACACTAAAAACAAAACTAATCAAACACAAAAATAAAAATTAAAACAACCCACAAATTACTAAAAAACCTAAAAAAATGCCTGTCTCTCTGTGACAGCCATGTATAAATGGTGGACCACTGGTTTGTTGTAGAGACACTAAAACATGGAAGTACCAGGTAGAGATTTACTTTGCCTATTATGTTTGACTTTATCTGAAATGAGTAGTTGTAGGACATCCTTATTAACCAGTCCTCCACTGGTTTTGGCAGACATCCATGACTGACTTTGGCTGTATGCCTCACTTGGCAGGATTATTAATCATAATTAACTTAATGGGAAGGTGTACAGGTCTTCCAGTGCCCTAATGATAATTAAATGAGATAGAGGGCTGTGAGTAGATATATGTTAGTAATGAGGTGGCCTTTCCTGAACGACGTTAGTGTATCATTAGTACACTTCTCTAGCTGTGTCACCATTTCTGAAATGTGGATTTTTTTTTTTTTTTTTTTTTTTTTTTTTGTGTAGGATGTCTCAAATGATGCCAACACATTGCAAGCATTTCATGCCACTGTAAAAATTTACCTCAGCGATTCAGTGGAATGCAATGGATTTTCAAAAATAAATAACTGCATAATATTGATTTTATTAGCATTGTAATTTCCAGTGCTTTTTAGCAAGCAGCTATTGTCTGGAGCTATAAGCGGGAAGATATTACCTCAGAGAAAGAGGGACCTGCAAATCAAAGAATATCAGGTTCATATCCAGCGCTCGACACGCACACCCACACACTCACACCCATGAAGTATGACACTGTTGCTATGGGACATGAACTGCCCACTCGGGGACTAAACTAGGCATATCGAGTTCTAGAGGTGCTTGTTAGCATAGCCTGAAAGCATACTACAATATCACATTCCACAAAAGAGTCAAGACCCACACATTAAATTTAGATTCTATTACACCAACGAGGCCTATTGTATAACCTGTGTCACTACATTACTTCAGAACAATAAGAAAACTACTTAACCAGACCGCAAAGAATTGTCCCTGCAGCTGTTTGCAATAGGATAGTGTTATGCCTTAGTATATCAAAACTATCAAAAAATTAATCTAAATAAACAGTGTAAATGATGCATGAAATTGAGCAAAAGTGACAAAGACAATAAAAAATATTTTGAAAGAAATTAATACTTCTATTCAGCAACAACACAATAAACTGATCAAAAGTGACAGTAAACTTTTACATCGTTACAAACGATTTCTATTTCAGATTAATGCTATTTCTAAAAAAATATATATATATTGAACAGCTCAACTGTTTTCGACATTAATAATAATAATAATAAATGTTTCTTGAGCACCAAATTGGCGAATTAGAATGACTTCTGAAGGATCATGTGACACTGAAGTCTGGATTAATGGCCACTGAAAATTCAGCTTTCCATCACAGAAATAAATACATTTTTTAAATATTAAAACAGAAAAGAGTTATTTTAAACTGTAATCATATTCAGTTTTTTTTTTTTTTTTTTTAATCATGTAAATACATGTACTTCTTTCGAAGATAATTCTTTCAAAAACCTTAAATCTTATTGAGCTCAAACGTTTGTAGTGGTATGGTAGTGTATGTTAAATATACTGTATAACACATACAAATTTTAGTAAATGTATAAACATTAAAAAAGGTATATACTGTTCAAATATGTCAATCAGGCAAATTAATTCAGTATTATACTCTATGTAAGCCTGTCACTGGCCTATAGTCCATAGCAATCATTTTTTCAATCACGTTTGACAATCTGTCATATTTCATCATGAGTTTCATAATGAGTTTAAATTTTATATTTATTATAATTGTTCGCTCTTAAACAGGTTCCATTGTGACAACAGTGCCCACCATTGGATAAAATCAAAGCTCAATGTGATCTTGGGCTGTCAAAGTTTCAGTTGTTGGAGAAAAAAGAAAAAAAAACAAATGGCTGTGAGTTTCTCTGGTGGTAATGTGGCTATTAAGGCAATCACACCTGTGTCTTTAGAGCGGTGCTCAATCAAGGCTGCTGAATGGCATCCCAGATAGCTCAGTGAATTGTCCTCCATTATTGTGCCTGTAATGGCTTCATGTGTATTCTTATTTTAAACCCAGTTTCACTCTGAAAAAAGAAACACACACACACACACACACACACACACACACACACACACACACACACACACACACACACACACACACTATAAAATGTAATGCAACATGGTAAAGGAAGACAAAAATTGGAATAATAATTCACAGCATCTCAATATTCTTTGGGTGCAGTTCTGTAGGTGTTTTTTTTTTTTTTTTTTTTTTTTGTCTGTAGCTCATTTGTCATCAGCTCTTCATTTCTGTCCCGCCAGTGCTGAACTTCTTCATTTTGTGTTTGACATTATGTTCAGTTTCAGGAATATGCTGGTGTGTGTGTCATTGTCTGTCTTCTGAGAGTGAAGCAGCACTTTCTGACATCCCTTTTCTGCTGCAGCCTCTCCTGACCTCCATAAACTCCACCATGAGATTATTAGTACAATTTGCTGACATTAGTAGCAGTTATATTAAATAATAGGTCTGTGTTCCATCCTTAAATCAAAGCTAATTACACCCAGGAAAGAGGACCCAGTGCCAGAGGACAGGTTGTCCTCATCCTTAAACAGGCGCTGCCTTATTGGCCCCAATCAGAGCGCAAAACACAGAGCAGCTCCAGTAATGCTACAGTAAGCTTGTCCCCATCACACATCCGTTATCCCATGAGGGCAGATTTGATAAAGAAAACATGCTCTGGCTGACCCAAAGTAGAGTAGGAGTGCAAAAGTACTGTAGTCTTAAAATACCTGCAAGTTGCTGTTATGGGGTCTAATCACAATGTCCTTCTTAGCCTTTTCAGCTCATTCAATTGTTATTCTTATTTTAAATAAACAATTTGTTCATTTTTGACAGGAATTTGTTAATAACTCATGCACATTAATCATATTCATTGCATGAAATCATAAAGGCTCCTATTATATAGTGCCACCTTCAGTATAAATGGCACACAGCCTGCTTTTCCAGAGTCAGTCCAGGGACAGTTCACCCAAAAACTAAAATTCTGTCTGTATTAACTCCCTCTCATGTTGTTCCAAACCAATATGATTTTCTTTATTCAGTGGAACACAAAATACGATATTTTAAGTCAGTGGGATCCAAAAAGATATTTCAAAATATCTACTTTTGTGTTCATACTGGTTTGGAATGACATGAGGTTGAGTAAATGATGACTGTTATTAAATTTTTGGTGAACTATCCCTTTAAATAGACCCTGAAATCAGCCATTGTTAAACATGTAATAGCCAAACTGGATTATATATTTATTTGTGCTGCTCATATGCAACTTTTCTCAAGTAAATTATACATATAGCCTCATTGTTAGAGCCTTTTTAGATTTCATAGATATATCAGCATCAACTGACCAAGCCTTGGTAATAAGTGCCACAGAATAATGCTCAACATACATGTACCACATTTCTTGAAATTACTTCACGATCAGGAATTAGAGTTGTTTTAGTTTAAGCCCTGTTGGCTTATTTATTGGCGTTATGTGACCATGCTGCATTCAAATTTGATGATTGAGACTCTACAGTACATAGATATAGGACTAGTTAGCAATATTGCAGTAGGGCTGGGTGGTTTGACAGTGCAAATGTTTCATCCCTTGCTAGAAATTAAGAAATTAAGGGGCATTTTTCAAACATGAGAGTTGAAGTTTTGTTTAAGCCTGTGGTTCTAATATGTGGCTTTGAAGAATGATAAAAAAAAAAAAAAAAACTTAAAAATGCCAAAACAAGTTGAAAAACTTTTTAAGCATTTGTGCTGAACTTTATTACAATATTTCAACTGATGCAATATAAATTCATTTGTCAAGTGAATAGCGATTTTTGTGAAATTGTGATTTAATGTGTTAGTATTTTTCTATGCATCACTGACTGCAGAAAGCAGCTGGAGTTATGAAATGAAAATGAGCGAAAAGCGATGAGGAGAGTGTGTGATTTATTGTGGCGATAGCGTGACCATTTGATTACACTTCCCATAAAAGATGAGAGTGAGTTACAGCCCAAGCTGCACAATTACAAGCTAATAGCGTCCAGCCATCATTACTCATACTTTCAAGCGAGCCATGGGAACCCTGAATTAAGCACTAGAATATTTGTGCCTTCATATACTTTGGAAAAATCTAATTCTGGACCACAAAAGACCATTGACAGTCTGAATATGGCTGTATGAGTTAAATCTGCAATTTAAGATGCAGATGCAAGGCAAAGAGAAATCTAAAGCCTTGTAATGATACAATCTACCGCTTAGTGTTGTTATGGTACCAGAATTTCAATAATTTGTTTCAATAATTTGGTACCAATACCAGTAAAATTCTACGGTTCTTTGTACCAATTTTGGTACCATAGCAAAATAAATAAATACATAAATAAATAAAATAAAAAATAAATAAAAAATAAAAAACAGATCCATGCAGAACAGGTCCATGCAGAAAACCGTTTAGTGACATCAGTAAATGCTGTGTCTGTGTCGGTCACAGCGCCTTTTAATTGCTGTTTTGAATCCAGCATTTATTTATTTACAAATTATAAGCTCTGATTACGACAAGTGTGGTATAAAAACTTTGTTTATTAGAGGAATAATTGATTAGCTGGAAAATGTTACATCGCTACCATGCTTTTGGATGCGTTTCAGCCCATAGCCTGCAATAGTTCTGGCTTGCCAGTTGGTCACGAACTTCCACAAATTCAATAATATTTAGGCATTGTTTCTTTTCCTAAATCCTCACTGTCTAACCCTCTAATTTTGTAGGTTTATTTTATTGTCTTTCACTTTTAATCACTGTTTTCGCATCTCTTACTGTGGTAAACATGCGGAGAGTGAAAAGAAAGATTTCATGAATTAAGAATTCATTCGATTTATTAATTTGTTCCCTTATTTCAGTTAAGTCATGGGTTATTTAAGGAACAAATGAATGAAACATGGACAGTTGCCACAAAAAAAAAATATACACAAAAAAAATAAAAACTTGATAGCCTTTCGTTCCTGTGTCCCGCAGCCCTGCAAAGCGCACGGTATGAAACAATTATCTGGAGAAATGACTTAGTAACTACATTTCTGTTGCTTTCCATGTTGAATAACTTTGTGTTGTTTCTATTTTAATGTACTTTTAAAGTTTAAATCACATTAAAAGCTTGATTTGTAAATTATGAATGAATGTTGATGCGTTTATATACCGTCACTGTCACTCACAGCCGCTCGCACGTGTTTTGCGCATGAGCTGCACGCAGCCCAAAATCAAACAGGTTAATCGACCATGATTGCTTTAATCGTTTGCCTCTCTTATCGACAATTAATCGATCATCAATCGACCAGCAAAAAGTACCAAAAAAAACAAACAAAAAAAAACATTGTATTTGGTCCGGACCAACGCAAGTGAACTAGTGGATTTTCCTTGTGTGAATACACCCTTTTAGATTATATCCTGTATTTGAATATGGTTGTCACTCCCAAAAATTTGCAGTGTGTACTTATCATGAAAAATTAAGCTTTTTATTTTTTTTAATTAATATTAATACAGAAAGCGAGCAGAATAATGTACAGAAACTGAGCAAAAAGCTCTTTATAATCAGTGAATCTGTTCAGTTCACTTTGCTTAACCTGCAACGTAAGTTCACTGACTGAGTAAAAACTCCCATTATAATAAATAAATAAATAAAAATTGTCTATACGGCACAGTTTCTCAATTTCATTGTTGTTCATATCAAAACAGTTTGTAAGTGAGCATAACAAACGTTCATGTAATCAACACACTATGATTGGTTAAAATGGTCAACACTGCAAAAACACATTGTAAATAGAAACCTTGGATGATTTTCACAGAGAACTTGTTTGAAAGCAGTCACTGATCAGCGGGTACTGGATCGACCCAGTGCTCAGCACTACCAGAAAGACTGGTATTGTTACTTTATTAAAATGTAAGTGTTGACTTGGTACCGAAATACCAGTATTTTTCACAACACTACTACCAATATTCCTTGAATTCTCTACATATACATGAGCTTTTTTCAATAAAATGTGTAATAAAAACTCCATAGTAAATTGTCCCAGCAGTGCAGGCGCTGACAGAATTGTTGAACTGAGCCGGAGGAGAAAACTGAACCTGAATGTCATGATCTTTCAATAAATCGAGTTAAACTCATCCGTAAACGTCTGAGGAATTTGACCTCAGTCCCTATGCAGGACTAAGGGAGAGTGACGGGGAAATGAAAAAAATGCTTAATCTTCCCACTTGTGGAAAAAATGCCAGGAGAGAGGCATCTATTGAACGGAAACTGTGTGCCTGTAGGTACTATCACTCTTCCTCAGAGACCTTGCCTGAGGCATCCATCCAACTCCTCAGGGAAAATCATCTCCCACAGAGGTTCCTGGCAGCATCATCGACAAAAAGCAAAAAAAAAAAAAAAAAAAAAAAAAAAGTCAGTACATCTTTTATTCTACATTCACAGTCTAGTCCTCACTGTAGATATGACGAAACACAAATAACCCATATGCATCCCCTGCATGCTGCCGGAGATGTACAGAGCTCTAAAACTTTAATTAGACTTCATTGAGAATAGGTTTCCTTGAAGACTGCAGGGATTGTTGGCCTATCGCTACTGTACTCTCCAGCAGTGTAAAAACTTCAAAATATTGGAGCTTTAATAGGCAGGAATTCCTGTGATGTATTCGTTTTCATCGTGTCTTATTCCATCATTAATTTTCTATGTTGTTTGTGGCCACAATGCAGGGAAGTTCCAACCTGTATAACTGAAAGTAATTGTGCTGAAGGCTGTAAAAAAAGTCTTTCAGCCCACCTCAGCTCCCGGCAGATCATTATGTGTATTGAATACTGAGAAGCCTCTTTCAGTTGGAGGCCGAGGGCCCAGTCAGCTTGTCCTCCACTGTATGAGTGAAATTTGATTAGGAGTCTAATTATGTCCAGCAGAAAAATGAGGGTTGAGGTCGTTTCTTGGTTTAGCCGATTCTTGTTTTTTTTCCTCAGACGTACCTCTACATATTCTGTCTGCAACGGAGATTGAGTCAGTGCTTAAAAGTGTAGAAGATATCCTTCTTACCATATAATCTTGAACAATCAGCAGGTCATTGTGTAGTTATTAAATATTCTTCCAGAAGCTATTGACCTGTACTATAGCTAGGATAAGTAAATGATTTTGATTGCGTTTTTTGTCTGTCTCAATGTTTTCCTGATTGCAGACTGGTGAAAGGTTATGAAGCTGCCCCTTACATATCTTTACCAGCAGTGTTGGTGAAAGTTACTTTTAAAAGTAATGCATTACAATATTGCGTTGCTCCATTAAAAATTAACTATTACTTAGTTGCTCTTTATGGAAAGTAATGCATTATGTAATTTTTGTGTTTCTTTTTGTGACCTGGGCTGGGATTGCTTAGTTGTTTTTTTAATAAACAACAACAACAACAACAACAACAAAAGTGTTATTTTTGGCATCTGTAAATGCCTTTTCACACCAAAAGTGAAATTAATAAGCTTCAGCCTGAAGGACAATTTTCTGCACCTTACTTCCTTGTTTCTCTCAGCACGAGGACAGGAGATGTGTCAGTAAATAAATAGGAAACAAAGTAACTTGTGTTACTTATCTGGAAAAGGAGATCAGATATTTTGTTGTAAATTTAAAAGTAATGAAATATTACTTGAAAAAGTAATCTGATTACATAACATACATGTTACTTTTAATGCATTACCCCCCAGCACTGTTTAGCAGATGCAAAGAAGTTTCCAGTGACATGCAACTCTTATGGATGTATGAATACATTATCACTTCGCTTTGCATGAAAGCATCTGCCAAATACATAATTGAAATGTAAATGCTATTGTTTATTGCTCAGTCTTTTATATTGGTACAGCATGGATAAAGCCAGCACTTTCAGTAAATGAAATGAAATCAAGTTTGTTTGGGACTGTTATGGTCTGGTCGTGGTCAAAAGGTTATGTAGTCCAGACAGGGTCGTCATCTCCACTCCCTGACTGACAGCAGCCTTGTCACTGCAATGATCCAGTGCAAGGAAATCTAGTTACTGCAGGAGGCTTTTTAATAATAGCTTGCTGAGCTGTGATCAGGTGTTGGTGGAAACCTTCTCCCTGTCCAATTTAAGAGGCCACAGGACAGCTTTTCACAGTTTCTCTGCCCATCACAACCTTTCGTCTGGGGAGAACTGGACGGTCATCTCACATTATCGATTTGTAGGTTTTATATAAGATTTTTCATTTAGTTATTTATTTGGTTGCTTTTGAATCAGTGCTTGACCCTGGCTGAGAAATCCATATTGTGTTATATTTTCTTTTTCTTTTTCTCTTTTTCTTTTTTTTTTCTCTGTATCAGGTTATTTCCAAATGATGAAAGTACCAATTTCAATTACCATTTGTTTTAAAGTTATGTATTTATTGTATTGTGTGTGTGTGTGTGCGTGTGCGTGTGTGTGTGCGTGTGCGCGTGTGCGTGTGCGTGTGCGTGTGTGTGCGTGTGTGTGTGTGTGTGAAAATACTTTCTACATTCATTCTTGGGTTGATTGTAAACACTGTGTAGCAAAAACAGTGGTTCAACCAACAGGAATATATGTTTGATCAACCAGAAGCACAGAGCAAACATGCCAGTGTACAATTAACTCAATTTGAGGTCAAATTTAACACTCCTGAAATGTATATATAACTGTTAAAAGTTTGAAATGTGTACATTGGTCACAGTGTACATTTTAACACTGTAAAAGTTTATAATAATAACAAAATAATTAAAGACTATTGTACTCTTTTCTATCACACAGTCTGTTAAAAACAATTGAAACTTGCCATTGAACCGGGCGTTACCGCATTAACAATTTCCCGTTCCCAACTGAAAAGAGCTGTAGAGTATTGTGGGAAACATAGCGCATATTGAGTTAACACTGAAAAACTATTCTCTTTAATACGTTATTTTACATTTATGGATCAAAATGTACTCAGTTTCAACACTGAGCAACACCAAAAATTTCACATTGTACATTTCACACTGGTAAATTTGCTGTGCAGGCAAGTGGAGTATTTGGGAAACATGTTTGGTGGCAGCAGTTGAGCAGAAATTATATTGGTATAATTTGAGGTAAAAACTTTATTTTTATTTTTATTTGTTTATTTATTTCAAGCAAATAGTGTGACAACAAGTGTGTTAAAATATTTAATTCAATTAAATTCAATTAAATTTCATTTCATTTAATTTCATTTCACATCAATAATAATAATAATAATAATAAATTACACTTATGCTTGAAATGGAGTGGGCAGAAGTAAAACTTATTGAACCCCACCCCAGTCTGTCAAAGAATTTATACAAACACAATAGCTGCTTCCTTCTTCAATTATCTCAAAGAAAAAAACAAGAAAAATATATATAAAATAAATAATAGTAATAATAATACCTCATTAAGAAAAAGTATTATAGTTGCATATGTGCAAAACCACACATACATACTATACATATTCATAATATAAAGATATTACCTCAGGTAACAATGATTATCAAATACCAACAATGGTAGACGGAATACCACAAGGGTACATAACAATGATGAACAGCTACCAACAATGGTAGATGGAATACCACAAGTTAAATACACATGGTAAATAACAACTAATCCAACACTCCACATATTAATACAATCAAACCTCATTATCATTGTAATGGGACCAGACCTTTTGTTTGTAAAGACGTTTGAAAAGGTGAAAACCAATATTATAGTTTTTTTAATTTATTTATTTTATCTTTATTGACCAATTGGATTCTAAATTGGGCATGCTCATTCATCCATCCATCCATCCATCCATCCATCCATCCATCCATCCATTCATTCATTCATTCGTTTATTCATTCATTCATTCATTCATCCGTCCATTCATTCATTCATTCGTCCATCCATTCATTCATTCGTCCATCAATTAATTAATTAATTCATCCATCCATCCATCCATCCATCCATCCATCCATCCATCCATCCATCCATTCATTCATTTGTCCATCCATCTATTCATTCATTCATTTATTCGTCCATCATCCATCCATCCATCCATCCATCCATCCGTCCATCCGTCCATTCATTCATTAATTCATTGATTTATTCATTCAGTAATTTGTCCAGCTATTCATTAATTTGTCCATCCATCTGTTCATTCATTCATTCAATTTTTTTTTTTTTTGCATTTAGATTACCTTGCCATCAGTTAATGCTCACATAAAGTCAATCCTCAAACAAACTTATAATGTAATAATACTGTATAATGTAATTTTTAGATCTCAGGAATAATATAAATTTTTGTACTTACAGTATTTATACAGTACTATGTTTGTGCTTTATTTATATTTTGTTTTATGCTCATTGTAAAGTTATTATTGCTAAATTAATTTATGACATTTAAAACTTTATTATTTCATGGGTTGGCAATTGTATCAGTGAAATATGAAATACTAGTGAATACTTCTTTCAATTTGATTGTTACAAAAAACTTTCATATGGCTTCAGTTTAATTTGGATATACAGTAGATCATAAGTCATATGGACAGCTTTTATGGTGAATTAATTAATTTATTATTATTATTAATAATAATAATTATTTATTTTTTTTTTTTTGGGGGGGGGGGGGGGGTCACTATGAAAACTGTTGTATAAAGAAAATAAATCTACTTATTTCATGCATGTTTAGAACGCATGAGGGCGAGCACATAATGACAGAATTTTCTATAGCATGACTGCTTTATATAGTATTAATTTATACATTGTCTAAAACAATGTTTTATGACATGTGACATGTTTAAGAAGTCTTCCAGTTTGAAGGAAGTGAATAGCCCATAGATTTCCTTTTAATCATCATGAGAGTGGTAGGCGGGGTGACATTTCAAACGGTAATTTATATGATAAGTACCTACTCAAAAAGTGAGATTTGACCTTGTGAGTGACACTTGAAATGGCTGTGGTGATGATCTGATTGGTGAGCTTTTGTTAAGCAACCCAAGATGCAGAGGTTTACAGGAGACTGCAATAATGAAGGGTCAGCTGCTGGTGAACCTCAAATTATTCATAGACTGCAGCATGGCTCATATGCCAAACTAATGCTTACATAAAGAATTAGCTCTGCTTTGTTCTTCAGTGCTATATATGACACATCAGCGTGATATATTGTAAACAATGAAAACAGATGCACATTAACAAGACAAGTGGGTGTCATGCATTTACCATTTATGCAGTTGGCAGATGCTTTTATTCAAAGTGACTTTGGGTACATTTAGGAGATGCATTGTCGGTATTTGCAGTACTTGGGAATCAAACCTACACTGATTGCTAGCACCATTATTTTTTTTTTCTCAATCTCCGGTTTAATTTAATAGTTGGAAAAGAACACAATTGAGATACTTTTAAGTTCTTTATGTACTGTTTCATTTAATTTAATGGCAACGTTGTCTCAGATGACTCTCCTAAAATAATATACACACTTCAGACAACATTTCTATGAAGCTGCCAAATGAATGTGGCAAGTATAGTTGAGATCATTTGGTTCTAGAAGAATTAAATGAGAAACATTTGAGTTCATATTCAGACCTCTCATTGCAGACCATGGCAAATATGAGCACAGTCTGAGATCTCTTTTCTAACTCTTGAGGAGAAATCTGTGAGATTACTGGGGTCTTTTCACAGGACACAAATCAGAGAAGGTCTCTATTTGCTCTCCATTCAATCTTGTTTATGTCTAGAACAAACATTCAAGATATTAAAGAGACCTCATTTGTGATATTAATGTTTCTTGTCTATGGGAATCACTTTAAATCATTGGATTTGTTAAGTTGTTAAACAAGAAGGATTGTTCTTATCCAGATCTTCTTGTTCTGAACCCTTGCAAGATATGTATGTATGTATCTATCTACTTAATTTAGATGTGATTTTCTTTTTCTGAAGTAGCCTTACAACTTTTTAATCTTTCAAAAAGGGAATTTTACAAATGCTTTTGATATATGGTGAAACCTTGCTCTATCTATCTATCTATCTATCTATCTATATATCTATATATATATATATATATATATATATATATATATATATATATATATATATATATATATATATATATATACACACATACACATACACATACATATACATATACATATACATATCCTTTTTTTCTGACCTCCAAAACCCTGTAGCCCAATCTTAAAATTGAACTTTCTCCACCGCAAGTTGAGAATGAATTTTGACACTAATGTAAAAATCCAATCTCAGCCAACTGCCAGTGAATATTAGTCGCTGATGGAGTTTCGTATCACCTGTTTAATGAAGGAACCTGTTTTGACTGGGCTGTTGATCTATATATTGGTAGATGTCACGCACAGATTTGGACATGTTCCATCAATTTCACTTCGCAGCGGTATGCTAATACAGAATTTGAATAACTTGGCGAATAGAACAGACTCGATAAGGCCATTTTTATTATGCACAAGGTAAATTGTATGTGCATCTAAAATAAACCTGACAGTGGGACTGTGGAGGGGTTGTCCTCTGCCCTCCTCGTTGTGGGTGGGCTTGACATACTAATAGCTTTAGAATTGGAGTTTTATTGTTTTCTTTTAACAATATTGTTTTTGTTGAACTGTTTTAAAAACCATTTACATTGTTTTTTTTTTTTTTTTAGGGTGTCTGAAGTGCACTAAAGTGCATGCATGGTGAGACTGCAGGACAAAATGTACATCGGTAACACTTTAGTTTAGGGCTCAATTCTCACTATTAACTAGTTGCTTATTATCATGCATATTACTAGCATTGGCTGTTTATTAGTAATTATAAAGCACACATTAATACCTTATTCTGCGTACCATATTTTAGATCCCTTAATCTGACCCCACACCTAAACTTTAACAACTACCTTACTAAATATTAATAAGCAGAAAAAAAGTAGTATATAGAAGCAAATTAATAGTTACAATTTATACAATATTACCAATACGTACACAAAAAACAAAAAAACAAAAAAACAAACAAACAAACAAACAAAAAAAACATTTTATTTTATATTGAGTGTTAATACTTAAAAATAATTATAATAACTGTCACCTTGCAAATAAATTACATTTGAGGCACAGATAAACCATAAACCTTACCCTAAGTAATAATAAAAAATAGATACAAAATTTACTATTAAAGCACATATATAATGCTGATTAAGAAATCAAAATAATTAAATCAGAGTGCACATTTAAATCAGACTTTTCTTACCTGAGATAAGTAAAAGAAGATGCGTCTTTGTATATATTTTATTTAACGTTTATTTAATATAGACATCCTATTTTGTTAAAATATTTGGTAGAGATAAAAATAATGTTATTAAAAATCTATCACACATTTGTAACTGAAAATACTTTTATAAAAAATAGTCAATAATCACTTAGTCTTTTATGAAAACAAATAGTTAAAGGGATACTCCATCCCAAAATGAAAATGTTGTCATTAATCACTTACCCCCATGTTGTTCCAAACCCGTAAAAGCTTTGTTCGTTTTCAGAACACAATTTAAGATATTTTAAATGAAAACCGACAGGCCTGTGACTGTCCCATAGACTGCCAAGTAAATAACAGTGTCAAGGTCAATAAAAGATATGAAAGTCGTTGTCAGAATACTCCATCTGCCATCAGATGTGCAATCTGGGTAATATGCTTTGATTTGAAAGAAAACAGCGCATCCTTGTGGCGTGGATGATACAGAAAAGCATACGCAGCACATGGTGATATGGAGAGACAAAGAGGAGATGGTTCACAAAGGAATTGTTGAATAAAGTCGTTATTTTTGTTTTCTTTGCTTACAAAAATGTTCCTGTCGCTTCATATAACCCAGATTGCACATCTGATGACAGATGGAGTATTCTGACGACAACATTCATACCTTTTATGGACCTTTACACTGTTATTTACTTGGCAGTCTATGGGACAGTCACAGGCCTCCCGGTTTTCATCCAAAATATCTTAAATTGTGTTCCGAAGACGAACGAAGCTTTTACGGGTTTGAAACAACATAGGGGTAAGTGATTAATGACAAAATTTTCATTTTGGGGTGGAGTATCTCTTTAAGAGAGTACATGCTGATAGCTTTTTTGAGCTTATGTGAACAATTTTTTTTTTTTTCATGTTAACCTCCAGAAATGTCAACATGCATCTCTTGATTCATAGTGATTACACACCTTAATAACCTTATTTATTTATTTATGTAGCATAAGTGACTACTGTATGTACTTTGCTTTTATAACATTAGTGCTTATTACAAAGGGTACTAATATTTACTTTTCTTTAATACACCAACAGTTATCCTTGGTCTGGACAGATGCAGTCTTAAACCAGACTATACTCAATGGGAAAAGGTTTAGTACAAACTGTTTAAAGACTGTATAAAACTTGGTTTTGCTGCAGTGGTGCAGAAGGTCTGCACTGGTGTACGTTCACAGTAACAGATGTGATGCTCTTGGCCCATTTGCGATCTTTTGGGTAGTAGTCGAGCCCAGTAATTTGCATGATGTGTTGTGTCCATGTTTACAACCGAGCCGAGGGGAGGTGGAAGGAACGTTTCCTGATGTCTTGTGCCAGCCTCACAGTGTCAGTATATTAATTTCCATGTTCTTTCCATGGCACCTGGACACCAGTTGTTCAACATCCCTCTGGTGCATGGACACACCACACTTGGAGGTAATTTATGGTAGTTATGCTCTTGCTTTGGTTATTTGCTCTTACCACAGAGGATTTACAAAGTCTGTTGTCGACTTTTTTTCTTTTTTCTAGTGTGCCTTGGCAGAGCATTGAAACCCAGCCAAAGACTGCAACAGTGCTTTTTAAATGAAACAACTCAAGCATCAGATTCATCTGTTGGTTTGATTGCTAATTAATATGTAAAGGATTATACATTTGTGTAAATGGGAAAGCTGTGCAATGCTCACAGGGCCACATTTACTAAAGCATTTAATTTGGTCTAAGTTTTTAGTATGCAGTTTCAGAGAAATTATTTGCATTTGCACTGCATTTTTTGCAGTGATTGAAGTACGTAGTATAGACGCTTGTTTCCACTACAGAGTAAAAAAATCTAAAAGGTATTTGTGTCTATATATTTCACAATTCTGACTTTTTTTTCTCACAATTCTATGTTTATATCTTGCAATTCTGACTTTATATAGGCTAAGAATTGCAAGATATAAATTCAGAATTGTGAGATAAAACTCGCAATTGTGAGAAAAAAAAAGTACGTGAGTTGTAAAATCACAATTAAGAAAAAATAATTGAGAAAAAAGTTACCTTTTTGTTTTACTTTTATTCCATAGCAGAAACAGGCTTCCATATTGCAGTAAGGTCTGTGAAACTTCAAAAAGACTAGTCATAAATATGTGGTCATTAGGGACTGTCATTGTATGGAAAAGGATAAATTATGATTCACAAAACATAAAAAAATTAATAAATAATAAAAAACAGAATTCAGGTGCTGGAACATAAGTGGATTTTCATCTTGAGGTGGAGTATTCCTTGAAGTAACAGGGCAAAATTGTTTTTCTTTTTTACTCCAAACATTTTTTTTTTTTTCAAGGACTGAATGCATCAGCAAGTCAGAGTGCTCCATCTCCACGTCCACTTCTTTTGTTTTTGGTCTTGTCAGTCATTGTTTCCCATTGGTATGCAGCAGTTTGGCTGCCCAAATAGGTCAGCCACTTTAATTTCCCCTCACTCTCCCATGTCTGTCCGATCGCAGTGTCATCGCTCCTTAGAGGAGAGAGTGAGCCCGCTGTCCCAGCGTCCTCATAGAAAATGCACCTTGTTTATCCCTCCGTTAGGTACTCCAGGCATTACTATATTGACAATGTCAGTGTCATTACTGAAGATATTTATTTTCAGAATCAGAATCAGAAAGAGCGTTATTGCCAAATATGTCTGCACATACAAGGAATTTGTTCTGGTGACAGAAGCTTCCAATACATAGAGACAACAACAACAATGACACACAGATAATAATAATAATAATAATAATAATAATAATAATAAAGATATGTGAAAAAATACACATACTGAATGTGTATACATATAGAAATAAACAGAAAAAGGCAAATTTTTTATGTACAGTTGTGGCATATAGATGGAATAGAATATAATTTACATGGAATGGAATGAGATGTTGATATTTATTCACCCATTAACTCTTGGATTTTTCTGTGGTGTTTCCATCAGTTGGTTTCTTGACTGAAATGTGCATTTCTACTACAGCAAATGTGAGGTGAGGTTTGGTATGTGTTATTTGCGGTGTGTGTTGTCCTCGTTAACTGTTAAATCCATTTGTGTCTTTTATTGCCTGTTTCAGCCATTGGTTACACTGAGTGTTGCCTGTGGCCGAGGGTAGATGTCATCAGATTCAGAATAACTTTCATCATGTATTTTGACCCTTATCCAAAATGCCCTCCAGCTGGTGGGTCTGCGGTGGTGGCCAAGTCACTGCCTGTCTCCCAGCCTGCAGCTGAGCTCTCCTCGTAAGTTCTCGTGCCAGTGCAAGTTTTTTTTTTTTTTTTTTTTTCAACATTTATGCTTGATTTTTTTTAAATATGTATTTTTGTTTTTCTTTACCTCTGTCTCAAGTCCACAGCTGACAGAGTTCATTATATTCACTATGAAGAGGCTTGGTTGCAGTCTACCTTTCTTGCAGAGTTTTCTGTCTATAGTGCTGCAACAGATGCTGGAATCGACCTCTCAGAGCCATTCCATGAAAGAAGCATCCATGTCCACAACTTTAGAAGCAGTGCATTAAATACACATAAAAATAGCTTTATTAACTTAAGCTTTTAACTTAATACTAATAGGGATGCACCAATATTTCAGCTGCCCAAAATATATGATGTGCCATAGATCATTTAGTTTGCATAAAATAAAATATAGATTTATTTAAATTTTTATTGAGTTAAATAAAAAGTCTTACAAAATTACTTTATATTACAAAGCATTTTCAGTTTCGGTTTTCGACCCAGAATTTTCTTTTCGGTACATCTCTAAATATTAATTCTTCATGATTAATTATTCTTTATTCTATTTAAAAAAGCAACACTTAATGTCATAATTATATACTTTAATTAACGGTTTTAAATAATTATATACATTTTTAAATGTGTATATAGCCACAGAAAAAACTATTTCTGAAGAGAGAGACAAAATAATAATAATAATAATGATAGTAATAATATGAAAGTAATATAAAAACTTTGCCCAGGTTTGTCCATTCACAAAAATCAAAATTTTATAAGAATATGAATACTACAAACAATAGTAAACTTTCATTTTAAATGACTTAATGAAGAGGAAGTGACATAATTTGAGTTATTTATTTTTTTTTAACTTTCATAATTATTATTTTTTTTTCAAGCATAATAAATAAATATTCATATAGTAAAAGTAAGTTCATTTGTACATGTGTTTTACTAATTAATTCTAATTAAAGGGTAACTAACTTTTTATTTAGGTTATTTGTAATGTGTTTTTTTTAAGCTTTATTTTAGGCACAGCACAATTTATTAGCACTTAAAGACTTTTTAATGGCAGAATCTGTAAAATCTTATAGAAGTTTAATTGAAATCTCACTTTTCCAAAAAGAAAAGGACACCCATTCCATAAAATTACTCAAAGTTCTCATGTCTCTTCTCTCTCTTTCTTTCCTTTTTTTCTCCTTCTCCTTTTTTCTGTCAGAATCTCCATGACAGCCAGGTTCTTGTACATCAGAGTCAGTGAGGCAAGACTTTGTAGGTTTTACAGACCACCCACATGTTTTCAAAAGGCATATTACAATAACTGCATGCCACAAAGGAACATGTGGCCTGCGCTTTGTGCTTGAAATGCAAGACATGATCTCACTAAGATAAATGAAAAAAAAAAAAAAAAAAAAAAAATGAAACGACTAACAGTAGATGCCTAGTAGATACATATAGTGTTATTCTCTGTCTTTCTTTGTGTTTATTAAATGTATTATACTTAATTCTAGATACAGCCCTCTCTCCTTGAGTATTCCCTGTGTAGTTCACCATCCATAATCTCAGAAAGTGCAGTCATGGCTACCTGCAATTACATTAGCTTCTGAAAGCATTCCTAGCTGGCATGTCTTACAGCCAGAATATTAAAACATCAAATAATTTAGACAATATGCCCCCGGGAAGACAATTATTGTTTTAAAGAAAATAAGAAAGAAAACTTCATCTCATTCCAGAAAGTTCTAAGCGTGCCACAGTAGGTGCGTTTTTACCATTCTTCTGATTGTTCACATTCTTCAGATTTTCAGCCTTTCTCTTTTGGTCCATGTTTGTGGAAATATTTATTTATTTTTGTCACTTTTTATGAAGGCTGGTTAATCAGTAAATTCTATTCACGCTGGTACCTTTATGTTAGCATGTGACTGAATCCTTTTGATTGTGTGTTCTCATTGAAAATATACATTTGAAAAAAAAAAAAAAATAAAAAAAAAAAAATAGTTTTTTTTTTTTTATATATATATATATATATATATATATATATATATATATATATAGATTATTGCACAGGTGTCCCTTATGCTGGCCACAATAAAAGGCCACTCTAAACCCACCTCACAGGTGTGGCATATCAAGATGCTGATTAGACAGCATGATTATTGCACAGGTGTCCCTTATGCTGGCCACAATAAAAGGCCACTCTAAAATGTGCAGTATTATCACACAGCACAATGCCACAGATGTCACAAGTTTTGAGGGAGCGTGCAGTTGGCATGCTGACTGCATGAATGTCCACCAGAGCTGTTGCCTGTGAATTGAATGTCCATTTCTCTACCATTAGCTGTCTCCAAAGGCGTTTCTGAGAATTTGGCAGTACATCCAACCGGCCTCACAACCGCAGACCATGTGTAACCACACCAGCTCAGGACCTCCACATCCAGCATCTTCACCTCCAAATTGTCTGAGACCAGCCACCCGGACAGCTGCTGCAACAATCGGTTTGCATAACCAAATAATTTCTGCACAAACTGTCAGAAACCGTCTCAGGGAAGCTCATCTACATGCTCGTCATTCACATCGGGGTCTCGACCTGATCACAGTTCGTCATCGTAACCAACTTGAGTGGGCAAATGCACACATTCAATGGCGTCTGGCACTTTGGAGAGGTGTTCTCTTCACAGCGTGTATGGCGTTGTGTGGGTGAGTGGTTTGCTGATGTCAACGTTGTGGATCGAGTGGCTCATGGTGGCGGTGGGGTTATGGTATGGGCAGGCGTATGTTATGGACAACGAACACAGGTGCACTTTATTGATGACATTTTGAATGCACAGAGATACCGTGACAAGATCCTGAAGCCCATTGTTGTGCCATTCATCCACGACCATCACCTCATGTTGCAGCATGATAATGCACGGCCACATGTTGCAAGGATCTGTACACAATTCCTGGAAGCTGAAAACATCCCAATTCTTGCATGGCCAGCATACTCACCAGACATGTCATCCACTGAGCATGTTGGGGATGCCCTGGATCGGTGTATACGACAGGTTGCCCCAGTTCCTGCAAATATCCAGCAGCTTCACACAGCCATTGAAGCCACAATCAACAACCTGATCAACTCTATGTGAAGGAGATGTGTTGCACTCTGTGAGGCAAATGGTGGTCACACCAGATACTGACTAGTTTTCGGACCCCCCAATACAGTAAAACTGTACATTTTAGAGTGGTCCTTTATTGTGGCCAGCCTAAGGCACACCTGTGCAATAATCATGCTGTCTAATCAGCATCTTGATATGCCACACCTGTGAGTTGGATGGATTATCTCAGCAAAGGAGAAGTGCTCACTAACAGATTTAGACAGATTTGTGAACAATATTTGAGAGAGAAGTGGGGAAGTCATGGCTTAATGGTTAAAGAGCTTGACTCCTAACACTAAGGTTGTGGGTTCGAGTCTCAGGCCGGCAATACCACGACTGAGGTGCCCTTGAGCAAGGCACCGAACCCCCAACTGCTCCGCGGGCGCCGCAACATAAATGGCTCCCCACTGCTCCAGCTGCATGTCACATCACTTTCAGTTATATATAAAATTGCTTGTCACATATATATATATATATATATATATATATATAAAATTGCTTGTATTTGAAAGTTAAACACATGACTGCTCACAGTTGTCAGTGATGTCTGTATGTTCAAATAAAGTACCTGGCCTACCAAGTCCAGAGCATTTATAAAGAAGTCTTAAAAGCACAGTAGCATATAAAAGATGTAAATGAGTTTGTTTGTTCATCAGAACAATTTTGGAGAAATGCCATTGGAATGAGAGTCTAAACAGCTGATAAAAACATGACAATAATCCACAAGTAATCCACTCCAGTTCATCAGTAAATATCTTGGGAAGTGAAAAGCTGCATGTTTCAAGCCATTGCTTCCAGCTAAAATATGAGTCTTCTTTCCATAATATTGCTTTCTCCGGAATCAGCAGAGAAATATGCACAGTTTATGCACCGTTTACAAGCAAAAGCAGTCAAACAGTTCTAAACAAATATGTCAGTGGATTTTGATGTGAGAGGACATCATAAAATTAACTTTTTCACTGGAGGAAGCATTATTATAGACTGTTGACTGCTATTTTGACCAGAAGCAAAGGTTTAAAGTTAAAACGTCTCGATGGATTTGTTTTTTACAAACATGCAGCTTTTTGCTTTCCTAGATGTGAATTGATGGACTGGAGTGGTGTGGATTATTGTGATGTTTTTATCAGTTGTTTGGACTCTCATTCTGATGGCATCCATTCACTGCAGAGGATCTATTGGTGAGCAAGTGATGCAATGCTAAATTTCTCCAGATCTGAAGAAGCAAACTCATCTACATCTGGGAAGGCCTGAGGGTGTGTACATTTTCATTTTTTGATGAACTGTTTCTTTTAATTCTTAGGGCTCTGGAAAAATGCAGTGATGCAGTGAAAATGATTATTAAAAGTAAATCATTACATTTTTGGCATACCAAATAAAAGTTTTGGTAATATGACCTAAGTAAACATGCAATATCGGATCAGGACTTTTGCAGATGCACTGTGAATCACGAAAGGTTAATTTACTGTAAGACTTTCAATGCAATTATCCAACTGATCTTTGTTGACCAGGGACACCGGGCATCAGGTGAGAAAAGAAGATCTCAATTCAGCCTCTGAAATGGAGGTGGCGAGAGCAGCTGTGGTTGGCATAATGATTGGCATGTGCCAGATTGCAGCCCCGTCCCTCCATGTTGCATTCTGACCTCTAATGTTTTCTGTGTGTGTTCTGCAGTGCTGCGGAGTCAGATCATATCAGTTTACTCTTATTGGATTAACTCTGAGCTGCCCTTGAGGTAATGCTATCTCTGGAAGGTTTTATTGTTTTAAACCAGACCACCTGCTTGAGAAGATGTTTTTGTTCACATATATGTGCTCTGGACTGTCCTGAGATTCAAACAATGTTTATTTCAACACATTGGTTTATCTTGATTTTGATTGAAAGTTATTTGAGCTTCATTGTGTAAATATTAGGAGTACCCTTTGAACTAGTGTTGAATAAAGAATTGTAATGCTTTGTGCCGTTGAGATCATAAAGATGAATTTCTACTTGGAAAACAGAATGGCACTCTTAGTTGACAAACCTCAGTGGTAGTTGAATTTAATCAAATAAGGACAACTTAAGCATTTGTCTGTCATTTTACGCTTTGTTTATATTTGGAATAAAATTTCTGTTATTTATAATTTATGCTTCATTCGAAATGTAAGAATATTCCTACTGGACATTTTAATTTTTTTTGTTCTATTTTTGTGCTTAAATTAATAACTCTAAAATGATCATTGACAATTTCCTTACCATCATTTTTTTACATTCATATGATTCCAAATCTCAATGACATCCTTTCTTCTACCTAATATTTTTAGACCCTAATATCTTCTATATATGTATTTATTTATTTAGGAAGGGACATGAGGATGAGAAAATATGACAGATCAGTTTTGGGTAAACTGTCCCTTTTAGTAAATCTAAACCTTGTATGTCAGCCAGTAGAGTCTCCTCATGAATGATTTGTGTCCATCCCAGAAAACTACTGTGTGCATAATTTTAGGCCAGACATTTGACAAGATAACAATAGGACTAAGTCTGTATCAGTCAAATATACAAGTGATTAGCAAAGCAGCCGGCTCGCTAGCTATCTGTTTCACTCCAGTCGCAGAGCTGTCCACTGAGCACAGCAACATTTGCGCTTGTGCGCTCGTTGAAAACAAAGACATCTGGTTTGCCGTCTGCCATCATCCATGTGTTGTTTGAAAGCAACATAATGACAAGAGACACTGTCCACAAACTCGACCCAGACATGCTAAAGGTCACTGGCATAAAGCAGCAGAGAATGAGCCAAGAGGAAATGACACACTAATGACCAAAACAATGAATCCTCTTCTTTAATCTGACTTTTTTTTTTTTTGTTTGTTTCTTTATATATATAACATCAGTGTATTATTATTAAGTAGATTCTTCTTTGTTATAAAATGTATCACATCACAGAAAATAAGTTCAATACATCAGTCAATAGTCATCACATTGAGCATGTGATGTTCCTGCAATTATGTTATATTTTGAATATTTTATTTATTTTTTCCTGTATAAAGCATTAAGACTTTGTGTTGCATTTAAAAGTCAAAACAATCAATTTAGGAAAAATGTTAAATGCACATACATTTTTCATAGTCACATCACAACATATATTATCAATAACATTATTTATGAATAGTCTATTTCAATTTAAGCATAACCAAGCACTGCATTTTTTAAGGACTGCACTGAATCCTTTTTTCCAAACTCCTAAAAGAATCCCTAGACTTGAGTCATTACAGAGACTCGATCTGACATGTCTGTCTGTGTAATTTTGATGCTGAGCAGATCTCTGTGCTTTTAATTGGCAGGTATTTGTACCTCAAGAGGTTGCGATGCTGGGAAATAATGAATTCCTGATAGACTGAGAGATCAATAATAACCACAGCCGTTAATAAAATAATTACACACTGCCCAGCTGTATGAACATGGGACTTTAAAAACAGCACAGAGGCACATGTGATCAAGTAGACACATGGCATTTGTGAGAGAAGAAAATAAAAAATTGCATTTTGGAGGTTGGATACATTAATTTAGAGATGCATGCATGGTTGTCAAGCCGTCTAATATTCACATTGTGATATATTAGCCAGAGCAAAAGAAATGATCACATTGCTCCAGTTCACTAATAAGGAAGCATGAGGGATTTGACGATTGTTTAACCCCTTAGGCAGGTCGTATGGCGTTGTTAAAGATTTTATATTTGCATACTAATATAAGTCTAGCACGGTACTTTACTCATAATGCAGAGAAATATCATTTACACCTGAGGACCTCCGGGTCACATACTTAAAGAAACTCTTAAATATTTAAAGTTCTGTGATTTACTCACCCTCATGTCCAAGCTGGTCTTGTCCTTAAAATAAAAAGCAGCTTGGACATTTTGCTAAATATTTCCTTTTATGCTTTACAAAAATTAGATTTTGAATGAAATGAAGGTGAGAAAAATGGGTGATTTTGGGTGTACTATCCCTTTAAATTAGGGAGTGTAAGTAGATTTCAGCATAGCATAGCCTTGGATACAAAAAGAAACTCATTCAATTATGAATTCTGTAAAATAAGTTTCAAATTCCTTTGTGGATAGAGAAATGGGACTTGGTAGATTAGTTTTAGAGCACTAGTCATATGTGATAAAGCACAGTATGGTTGTGGTTACAAAAAGGTTTGATTCCAAGTGGAAGAAATATTGAGATCCCACTTTGCTCTATTGCCAGTGTGTCCTTGGCTGCAGGTTTCTTTCCCCAGAATCCTCCTTGACAGGCACTGTGACCCTAGATATCCGAGTTCCATTCAGTAGGAAGTGACAGCTACATGACAAAATAACTATACAAATAAATGACAAATGACAAACTGCTACTCCTGTCCTCTTAAAGTGCCCTTGACAAGCAATTTGCCCTTGGAGTTTTCTAACATATTTCAGCTGCGTTTACAGTAACTGTATACGCTAAATAAAAAAAGTAGTATTACTGAACTTTGTGCACACTTTTTCAAGAATCACTTCCCTTTTTTGAATTCATGTGGCTGTTTGATATTCAGTC
The DNA here is from genome assembly GCF_018340385.1 of Cyprinus carpio. Taxonomy (NCBI): domain Eukaryota; kingdom Metazoa; phylum Chordata; class Actinopteri; order Cypriniformes; family Cyprinidae; genus Cyprinus; species Cyprinus carpio. The sequence continues at coordinate 23,086,860 of NC_056583.1, forward strand.
TGCTTTGAGTGCTTCAATCTAGCCAGGTTTTTACAGCTTTGGTAGCAGAAGCTGACCTTTTCCATCTGAAGCTTTGAAAAAGTGTTGTTTTTCATGTCTGTTTTGCTCAATACTGCAACTGAATAGAGGATCTTTTATTTCATCACAATCATTTTTGTGTGAACAAACAATTCATGTGGAGGCTGTATCCCAAATGTGTGCTCTTCCTGATGGAGAAAGGTTTCTGCCTTGAAGTACGGAGAACTATTGACCTTTACTGTGCCCATAGAAAGCTGTATATTGTACACACTTCGCATTGTACGCTGTCTATTATGCCGGCCTACTAAAAACAGGGTCATAAAGTGCAAGAGCCATGGAGCTGGACCTGCTGTAACAGCAGCGTGAGGGACAATCTTCCTTTGCTGATGTTATCCAGCATGGTGCGTGTTGAATTATGCCTTCTGAGTTCCAATTCTCTTGTTCACAGAAGTCTGTATATGGCACTCTATTCTATATGCCTTTGGATTTTCAATTCTTAACAACAGGAAAAACACAGAATGAGGGGAGATTGCCAGGTGTATTGGTGTACGGCTACATTCCCTGTGACTGTGAAGTCAGCTTTTTAATTTTACAATTGACTTGATCTGCTGTGAATGGTTCTTTTTATGTTTTAGCATGGGAAATCCACCCAAAGGATACCTGATCTGGCTATTAGATGAGTATATGTACTTTATTTTAATATCTGCATGATAAACGGAAGCAGCAACAATAATTTATGCAGGGTCCAGAATCAACACTCTCCAAGTCCACAGGCTTAAGCAAATATTCAGTGTTTAGTCTAGTCAGCTGGACACTAACTGTAGTAGGAAATGTTGTTTGAATCATACTGTGAGTATGGTAAACTGGCCCTTCATTTATGTCTGTTTACTCCAGGAGCAATTTGTATATAACAGTAATATATAACAATACCATATATATCAGGGTGTTTATAGTTATATAAAACTAAAACCATTAAATAAATAAATAAATAAATAAATAAATAAATAAATAAATGTTAATTGAAATAAAATTAAAATATTAATAGATTAAAACTTAATTTATTTCAACAATTTGTAAAACAAAATTTTTCTTTTTTCATTTTTCACACAAACTAAAAAATAAATATAAAATGACACATTTAAATAATAATAATAATTAAAAAAACACAAAAACACAGAAAAAAATAGCTGAAAATGTAACTAAAATTAAAATGAGGACAGGAAATCTGACAAAAAAGGCTGATTCAAAATATTAGCAAAAACGATATATCTCTTATATATATGTGTATATGAGTTAAAGATGAGACATCCCATTTTGGTGCCTGCATCAAATTAAATTTACAAAAGTGATTTTATGTATGTAGCAAGTATACAGTATTTAATGCAAGTAAAGTGTCTAGGTTAATGGTTTATTTATTTTTTTTACTTGTTAAAATGGGTAAAATAATGTTGCATCATCATTCCACATAACAGATATTTAAAAATAAAACATGCTTATTATGACCTATACTGTACTTATTAAAATTTATAACAGAACATAACAGATTGTTTTGGTCTTTGGCCCATATTTCATATAATGAAAAAAAAAGTGTCAAAGTCTGAAGGAAACAAGGTCTGTGAATTCTCTCAATTTTCAATACCATTGAGCCTAGTCTGTCTGATTTCTCTAACTGGCCTTTGATTATATCTGAGCTGATAGAAAACAAATTGAGTATCTTAAATAAGATCTGGGCGTGAGCTTATTGACATGCAGACCAAATCCTCTCCACAAAACAAAAGATCTTCCTCTGACACAATGCAAAAAGTGTGCCTCATTCACGGCATAATTGCTTCTATTATACGCCGTGTCATTTCCACTCCGGATGGATCCAACAATTTCTTGGGATAAATTATTTGCCGCTGATGTACAATTTCTGTCTGGAGAGAAAAAAAAAAAAAGAAGAAAAAACAAAGTTGTACCTAGATATGAAAGGCTAGAGATGCAGAAACTCTCACTTAGTTTATAAAGTTTCATTTTTATCATTATTGTTTGGCTTCTTCAGCATTTCGATCTACAAGACGTCCTACCTCGCCAAAGGGCCTTTCGTTATGTCAAGTGCCACCTCAGTCATGACATGCCAACAATAGAGCTGAATGCTAAGCCAAATGCAGCCACGACAACAATGCAAGTCAATAGGGAAAATTACTTTTCACAGAAAGCATTTGGCAGAGCAGGCACTCAAAATATTCTTTCTGGTAGCGGTAGGACTCTTTGCCGATTGCTCACTTTCATGGGGAGCCTGACTCTCAGCCAGTCAATTATGTATTGATGAACTGTTCTGTAGTTCTGTACTCAAGCGCCATTTGGCACCATACGGTATAACAACAAAAAGAGGGGACTGCAGTCATACTCCACTAGACCCAGCACCCTTTCTCTAAAACCTCTCCGATGATTGAACTGTCAGTCTCAAAGTCAAGTAAGATACTTTAAATCAGTTCTGAGATTCGTTCCTTTGACATCTCCAAGGACAGGTGCCCGACCATGCCTCAAAGGACGGGAAGTCTTCTGGCTGAAGTCGCTGCTGGCTGGAAGACAGTCTTGGGTAAGCATGACAAACTGATTTTGGAGCGGCCTGGTAACACAAGATTAATCTCTGTAATTATCTCCCAAGGAGAAATTTGCTCACTGCATGCAGAGCATTTGGACAGGGTTCATAATGGTCTGTTTGCATTTGCCAAGACCCTGATATCACAGAGATATTGGCTAAAACCTCAATAGCCTCATCTCGCTCATTATCATTTCAAATAGGCAATTTGTGCATTAATTTATTTATTTTTCGATCTATTTATGTATTCCTTCTTTCATTCACTCAACAGGAGAAAACATTGTTTTGACAACCACTTGTGGTTCCATCTTGGGTAAAAACAGTCCGTTTGAAACCACATCAAAAATCCTTTTATTCTTCGGGAGACATCTCAATACAGAGACATAATCTTGATATCTTACATCTGTTTGCGCCATGCTTTTTCAAATAAAAACAATCTGACGCTACTACCGGAGACACGTACATCCCCAACCATCTGTCCACAGTGCGGAGACGCCTCTGATGGAAAATACGGATCATTTATTTCAGACAATCTCCTGCTGGTTCCCTTAGACCACATTAGTAAGTTAAGATGCAAGACAAAGAAAAAAAAAAAAAGTGAAGTTTTGTGGTTGTGTTGGAGCACAGCTGCATTTTCAATCACTTGTGTCAAGGTTGTTTGATACTTCTCACCGCTGGTGTGTTTTCCTCTTATCGATGTGCCAAATTCAGCATTGAGTTGTTTACAGATATCATTTGTTTGTGTAGTTTATCCAAGTATCTTTTCAAAGTCACTAAAAGCAACAGTGTTAGAAGAGTCTGATTGAGCGTGCACCCACTGCGTACATGCTCATTAAGGTAGAGCCTCTGATATTTGTCGCTCCTAATGACGGTTCATGAACGGGGGGGGACATCCCACCATTCCCAGGCATGGTGGGATGCTTGGATCCAATAATTGGATCCAATAATACCTTCTAAGCTCACTATTTGGTTTAATCACAGATCTTCTGCAGACTTGGAATTAGTTCTCCTGACAGACAGAAATCTAGCTATTATCTTAATTTACAATGGTTTCTCACAGATAAGAACCTGGAAATGTCCAAAAGAAGTCTGCATATATATATAAAAAAAAAAAAAAACTTTGGAGTTGGTAAGATTTAAATGTTTTAAAAGATATCTCTTATGCTCATGAAGGCCGCATTTGATCAAAATACAGTAAAAGCTGTAATATTGTAAAATTATCCTTACATCCTTACAAAACACAATTTATATCTGTGATGCAAAGCTGTGATTTCAGCAGCCATTGCTCCAGTTGTCTCGCATGATCCTTTAGAAATTATCAATATGCTGATTCGGTGCTTGATTATTTTTAAATCCTTTTTTTTTTTTTCTTAATCAATGTAAAAAAAAAAAAAAAGAAAACAGTGCTTCTATTTTGTGAAAACCTGTTGGATTTTTTTATTTTTTTTTAGGACTCTTTGATGAATAGAGAGTTCAAAAGAACAACATTTATTTGAAAGCATTTATTGGGTTTTTATTGTCATTTGATCAATTCTTACTGAATAAAAGTATTAGTTTCTTATATATATATATATATATATATATATATATATAATATATATATATATATATATATATATATATATATACATACATACATACATTACATATATTGCTGACCCTATATGGCACACATATGCAAACTGTTTAGGTTGATTCAGTGTTTGACAAAAACGTAACAGTTCAGTAAGTGATCAGTGTGGGCTAATCCATTAGCATTTACATTTATGCATTTGGCAAATGCTTTTATTCAAAGTGAGATATATTGCTTTCAAGTTATACATTTTATCTGATCTTGCATTCCCTGGGAATCAAACCAATGATCTTGGCAACGCTTAAGTTGTGTTTTACTGTTATAGCATATGCATAACAATAACCCTATTAACCCCATACCTTGTAAACATGATTTTGTTTTTGTTTTGTTTCGTTTCCAGACGTTGCGTTATGTCTCGTGGGCATTCCTGTAGTTCAAACAGTTGAGCTTTATTCAACCAACATCAAGGTCATGGGTCTGATTCTCAGAGAATGCATGAACGACTTTGAATGTATTTTATGTTGCTTTATAGAGTCTGTCAAATGCAAACATGTAAAATATATTGGGCAAAAAAAAAAAAAAAAAAAAATAGACAATCAACTGTGTAACTGCAACCCACGCAGTATTTGATTAATTTGCACTTTAAGTCTGTTGGTATCAAATATCACTGTCTTTTTGCCTCATCCCTTTCACTCCTCTAGTTAAAGCAGTAAAGGATCAATAACAGGCCGCCGTAGGTTCAGTCTGTGCGTATAGTTCAGGAGACTCTCAAGGCCTTTATTTAACCTTTAATCTTTGTCTTTCCTTTGATAGTGCTTCCATGTTTTCACTGGTCGAAGTCCTCGCTAGTTCTGATGCCGAATTATTTCCCTGTCGAAAACAGTCTTATTTTATGAAGCTACAGGACAAGCTTAGAATTCAAATGTTGTCTTGTTATTGCTTTATGAAAGCATCTAAGTGTACAATTTTAAGTGGCCAGGCTTCTCATCCTGATTATGTGATAAGCAAAGGAGTGTAATCAAACCATAAAGGTAGGCAGGGCATAATTACCATTCCTCTAGTCTTTTATATTGTTATGTCCATGCAAAATCAAAATTAGCTTTGTTACAATGTGCTTCCAATACGCATTTCCCTTATAAATGAATCTGGATCTCACTGAAGCTATGTTCTGCCAGAGCTGTAATGTAAGTGTCAAAAAAACGTGATGATGCTCTCCGCACCGTTTTCCCCCTGCGGTTTGAGAGGCACTTTTTTTTTTTCCTGGCAATTTCATTTGGAGTCAAAAAGGTGTGGAATAACAACTAGTAAATAATGACAGAAACTGATCAAAGACAACAACTCATTATTGGGATGTCAGACTTTCACTGTGAGTATTCGGTTGTTCACCCTGATATGCAGAAACCCAAAAAGACGGGCATCTTTATGAATGAGAAAGATGTTTATGGTGTTGTGCAAAGTTCTGTGATGAATCACGGTAATCAAGAATAATAGCTATTGAGAAAGATCAGTGATTGTTGCAAATTGCTTAAAACTTTGAGAATACAGTAATTCATATTTGTTTTGCAAGCAAGCAGCTGTATTATGTGCATGATATTTAGTGCATTTTGAAAAGGATTGTACACTGAGACAACACAGCAGATCTCAGAAAAGAGGCAACACAAAAACACTCTCAGCAAGCCAAAAATGTTATGAAAATTAGTTTTTTCATTAGAAAAGTGTGAAAGCTTAGACAATTCAGCAAAACAGGGAATAAACAAAAAAGAGATGCTTTGTTCTTTTGACTCTAGAGATGCTTTCCTGGGCTGCAAAAATAAAAGCTTTTTAAGTGCATGTCAAGGGCCATGAAAATAGCATCAAAACACTGTAATTAGAGCACAGGGGGAGAGGACTTATAGAAACATTGGTTTCTGTGAATAAATTGACATTTTCAACCTTATAAGCCTATTACTAGAAGACATTCTTTTCACTTTCCCAAAAGTCCTGATTGTTTAAAAAAAAAGAAAAAAAGAAAGAAACCCCAGGCAGAATAAATTGTGGCTTTTTTTCCCCTTTTGTTTCTTTTTCCCCCCTTTTGATGTGTTTCATAGCTTGGCTGACATACGTGTGCCAAAATGCACTTGGATAACACAAAACAGTGAATTTTATAGCATTTAGGAAGTCATTAATTTGCATTTATGTATGGTGTCTTGTTGAGTTGGTCAACTCCAGGGTTAGTCAGTTTAGGAAACCAAACAAATAATTCCACTTGCTCTTGTCTTTTTTTTTTTTTTTTTTCTCCATGCATGAAATACAAAGTCTATCAAGTGATAAAATTTATATGCCCAGAAGCCTTCCAAGATGAATAAACAAAGCATTAATTTGCATGCATTAATACTAAGTAAGCTGTTTGTTCTCAACCTGCAGCAGACATGATAGGTGTTGGTTAAAATATTGATGATGATATAAAGCTCAGTGTTAAAGGTTACTTCTTGATCTTGGCACACATTTGCACATAATGCATATTCATGTGGGTCCTTGGATGGTTTAAAGTTTGTCAGTCACAGCTTGCAGTAGGAAATGCCTCATTAATTAAATGCATTTATTTTGGTGGCATTTTCAAGCTTTGGTCACAGTTCAAACTACTGATCTTACGTGAAGTTTATTAGTCGGTTAGATCCTAAATAATTTATTTTCAAAATAATGATGGTGCATACTTTGGTTAATTAACCTTTATGATGTTTTCAAATATTTTAATCAAATGGTATTTAATGAATCCCTGAAAAAAAGAAAAAGTTAGTGACAAATAAGTCATATCTGTGTTGCTCAGTGCTGCTTAAGCCTTCGTACTACATAAAACAAGAGTAAAATGTCTCTTGTTGTTACAAGTAAAAAAAATATTTATTTCAAAGATTTTCAAAGAGTTTAAGTAATATGCTTCAATAATAGCCCCCAATAGAACAGTTACAGCATTGCAGTCTACCGAGTTGAATATTTGAAAGTGTGGTCTACAGACCCTCCAACTAAACTGTGACATCTTTAATAGGATTGGCCCGAATTACAATGTGCAAATCGCTTTATGCATTAAAATTGCTTTTCAATTTTTTCCTTCAGATGTGTGTGGAGTTGGAGGGTGAAATGTCACTCAGACTCTGGAAGCACCGTCGCTTACAGAATTGGATTCGGATGTTCATAAAGGTGTGAGGTGAGCTGGCACAGGGATAAGGCCAGAGATTGCACCCCTTCTCAGTGTAGGAGGCCAGTCCATTACAGGCTGACCTGTGTGGGTCATTTAGAGAAAGCAATCAATCAGGCAATCTGGGAATGGATGTGTGTGCTGAATTCTAGTAGGAGGGAGATGGCAAGGTGCGGAGTAAAATAGTGCCTCGATTATTAAAGGCTTTTCGCAACTGGGATTGTGCTGTAATCATGTGGCAGTATGAGCCATTAAAACAAACCACTCTTTTGAGAGAGAGAGAGAGAAAAAAAAAAGAAGCTGTTTGAGCAGCACATGGTAACATCAAAGTTGAAAGTGTCTGGCGGTGGTAATTGGCATCCTGTGATGTGTTGGTGATGTTGCGCTCCCTGTACAGAGAGAAAGTTGGAGCATTAATGCGACACTTCCATTCTGAAACTCTCACTTTGCACGTTCTAGATGTGACCCCAACGCACTCGTCCACTTGTCACTGTTTATGGCTGTCATTTTATTTTACTTTTGGGATTTCGCTACTTTTATTGATAAAGACAGCAAAAAGGGTCCGAAAATTATTGGACTTAGAGAAAGTGAATGAGATTGAGTTGCATCACAGGCCAAGACTCCATATATTCTAGCATTTAGTCCACAGCTGTTTATGATCTCTAAAATCTTTATTAACAAAAATATGCTAGCTTGAAAATGTGAGCTGGATGAAAAGATATATTGTGGCTTAGTCCAGTTTTCACATTGCAAAGGCATGCAGGGTAATTAAATAAATATATGTGTTGAACATGAAGAAATTAAGATGTAATATATATATATATATATATATATATATATATATATAAATACAAACATATATATACATTGTAATTTTACATTTATATTTTTATAGTACAATATTATTTATTATTATTACAATTTTTTTTTGTTTAAAACTTTTATTAAATGATAATCACAATAAAATTATTGTATTTACAGTGGAAATGTGGCCAATGATAACTCAAGTGAAGGTTTTTTTTTTTTTTTTTTTTTTTTTTTTTACCTTATTGTTACTAAGAGGTTTGAATCAGCTTTATACTCAAGAGTATACAGAAGTGTGAACACCCACATTTTCCCCAAATCATACAACCCTTAAAGGATGGGTTGCACTAAAAACACACTAAATGAAGCAGCTGTCAGCTTTTATTTATTTATTTATTTATTTATTTATTTATTTTTTATATGCAGATTCAGTCCCCTTCAAAATCACACCAGTTATTATAGAACTATTGATTATTTACATTTTTTAAGTATTTTTGTGAAAATTCAAAAAAACTCCAATGTCAGGGATTTTTTTTCTTCCTCAAAACTGTGCAGCCCTACTTTTTAGAGCTCAGCTTTCCTTATGTTTGTTTACTAAAGGAAGATCAGTGTTCCCTAGTCATCTTGATTCCTTTTTATAATCAAATCATTGTTGCCAACCAATGATAAGCCAATAAACTCTCAACCAATGCAGCTTCAAAAACCTCTAAAAATAAATGTGAATCCACAAAGAGGCCCAATATGTACTTTTTTTTGTTTGTTTGTTTGTTTGTTTTTGTTTTTTTGGAAACACTAAAATTTCTTCTCATCAGTTTAAACCTTTCAATTTATAATCTTTTTCACAGAGACTGATCCTATCCTCTTTAGGGCCGTTTTCTATCCCTGGAGTTGTGAATCGCTGCAGATTTTCTCTTCCTTCAAGAGAAATTGATGAGGGTTTCGGACATGATTGCTGACTAAATCAAGTTGCTAGTTAATCCATCTTGCGCTGCGATATTCTTCATGGACTTCATTTCACACGGATGGACAATACCTCATGAGGAGATGCACTGTTGATAGAGGACATATTCATTCATCAAGGGAGCCTTTAGTTGATGGATATGCAGCTATCAGTGTTGGACTTCACACATCCATCATCTTCACAGGAGGTCACGTCTAAAGATCAGAGCCCAGTCGCTGGGCAGCACTTTCATTCAACAACTACACAGAATTAAAATCATCTTTATTGCAATTAGACTACACCAGACCTGATCCTGGATAGGCAAAATTAAATAATAGTTATTTCCCCTTCTTTCCTTTCACGAGTTCACACTTGCATATAATTAGCTGAAGTATTATAATGCATATTTGGCGTGCTGTCCGGGGAAGGGCTCCGAGCTCGGGAATGGCCCGAACCTAGAGTACCCCCCCATATAAAGGTGTAAAATTAACTCTAAGTGGAGGAGATGGGGTGGAGGGGGGATGCTGATAAACCATCAATGGATAAGGGTAAGTCAGCTGTATTTATACCCTAGTGTTGATTATCTTAAGTGAGCTCCACCTGTGCTAATTAGGCTAAGTATCTGACGTGCTCCTCCCGAACCTTGTTAATAAAACATCATTGATTGTTCATTGTTTTTGTCTTTCCCATCTTTGCTTTTTCCCATATTTTTGTCTCTCTTTTGTTTCCTTCCTTACTTCTGTCTTTCCTTCATTTCATTTCTTCCCTCTTATTTTCTTATTTTCTTCATTGCTTATTTAATTTGCTTTCTTATTTTCTTCTCTTCTTCCTGATTTACTTTCCTCGTTTGCCTCTGTCCTTCATTATTTCCTTCCTTCCTTCCTTGCTATCTTCTTCCAACTTTGTCATTCCTCATCTTCCTTCCTTCATTTCTTTATTTGCTTTCTTTCCTTCCATTCTTTCATTCCATCTTTATTTGCTTCCTCTTTTTCCTCTTTTCTTTCCTTACTTCCTTCCTTCATTGTTTCTTTCTTTGCTTTCTCCGTTCCTTCCATTCTTCCTTATTTCCTTCCCTCTTTTGTCTCCTTCCCTCCCTCCCTCCTTTATTCCTTCCTTACTTGGTACTGTATCTTTTTCATGCTTTATCCCCTTTCTCTTTTTCTTTCTCTCCCCCTTTTTTCCTTCCTTCTTTGCTACCTTCTTCCATCTTTATTTCCTCCGTCTTCTTCCTTCTTCCTCCTTTACCTCCTTCCTCCCTTCCTTATCTCTTTCTTTGCATTGTTCCTTTCTTCCATTCCTCCTGATTCCCTTCCCACTTTTGTCTCCTTCCTTATTTCCTTCGCCTCTGTTCTTCATTCCTTCCTTTCTTCCACCCTTCCTTCATTACTATCTTAATTTTCTTCCCCTTTTCGCCTGCCCTTTTATTTCCTTCCTCCTTTTCTGTTTCCTCCTTCCTATTCTTCCTTCCTTCCTCCCTTCCTTATCTCTTTATTTGCATTGTTCCTTTCTTCCATTCCTCCTGATTCCCTTCCCACTTTTGTCTCCTTCCTTCTTTCCTTTGCCTCTGTTCTTCATTCCTTCCTTTCTTCCACCCTTCCTTCATTACTATCTTCATTTTCTTCCTCTTTTCTCTTACCTTTTATTCCTTCCTCCTTTTCTGTTTCCTCCTTCCTATTCTTCCTTCCCTTCCATCCTTCCACCTTAATATACATCCTTTCGATCCATTTCTTTCTTTGTTTTCTTTTGTACTTCTGTTCCTAGTTGTTTCTTGTCTCCCTTCACTTTCCTTCCATCCTTACTATTTAGCTTTAAAACAATATATTGAAGTATGTGTCACATCTGTTTGTGATTAAATGGCCTTCTAAGACTGCCTTTTGATAAATGAATTGATGGCTTGTTGGTTTATTTGGCATACTCACAGGGACAACAGTCATCTGAGGCGTTACAGCCCATCTTTCTCTGTACAGGAAGAGTCCCTCATCACTGAAGGCGGTTAATATTTTCTCTCTCCTTCCTTCCCCACAGTACGTCCACAGTGATTAATACTACACCTCTCTGCAGTGCTTGAAAGCTCTTTGATGTATTTTACATTTGAACAAAATATAAAAAGCCAATGGTGCCGATGAAGTTGGCTGTAGTTTCTTACACTCATTACACAGTCACTGCATCCTATGTAGGTCTAAGACTTCCTGTTCTATCTAGACTCACCCTCATCTAAAAGACTGCAGAACTTTCTGATAAAAGATGATTTAATAGGTGCTCAGGCTTCTGTTAACTGACCAAGCGTACATTCTTATCTGCTGATACTAAATGTTACCTAGGCCATTATGTCAATCTGTCACTAGCTGGGCTTTGTCCAATTTTGGCCTTGCAGAGAATGTTTATATTCATACAAATTTCTATACTCCATCTCTTTATATCAGTAGAGGCTGCAGGAATCTACTTGCATGTATATTTGAAAGTCACGGTCACCTGTGGCTGCTCATTGGTGCTTAAAGAGAGTGAAGGAAGTTTTTTGATTTAATGCTGAATTCCCCGTTCATTAGGCCCCAAAGTCATTGTAGCACTGACTAGCATTTTCTGTAAAGCTGCTTTGAAATAAATTAAATTGAAAGATGCTATATAAATAAACATGACTTTACTTGACATGTATATGAAGATTAAAGTCTCTAGGAAACTGCATAACTTACAGCATTCATTCATATTGCATTATTATGGAATTAATGTCAGTTTCAGTAAGTGGTGTGTGGAGGCAGACTTGTGTGGAGGTTAGTGCTTCACTGAAAATTAAAATAAACAACTAGCTTAATCTTTTAATTTGCTGCAGTTCAGAAAACAATACTTTTTAAGAGTTTATATTTTTATCATTCTTATATACACAGGCAGATTGCTCACACTTATTGTTTAATAAATGTAGTTTTGAGAACAACTTGAAATGGAAAAAAAAAATGTAGATCCATGCAGTTCTCAAACTACAGTTTTGAACTGGCTTGAACATTAATTGGACACTACAAAAATAATAATATTAATTAAGTAATTAATTAATTAACTAAAAATCATTGAAACAAAATAACATTACTTGCTCTGCATATGATATTAAGACTTGCTTTACAAGTGTATTTTGTCATACTTCACTGATTTCTAATAACTAATTCAGTGTTAATCAAGTAAATTTATCTAGTTTTAATAATATTTTATGGGTAAAAGTATAACAACTCATTAAAAAGTCATTTTGCTGGGTAATTCCACATTTAAAAATGTATGAATGTTATTGCCACTTGGCTGAATATTTTTTTATTCAATGCATTTATTATAAGGCAGCACAAGCACATTTCTCATGTAAAATATTTAATGAAGGGAAATTTGTTGAGTTTCAAATTGTAGAGAAAAAAAAAAGTAGATATATTGTTCAAAATCAAGACAAAAATTGTTGACACTTTGTGGTTGTCATACGTTAGGAACACATCCATATTTAATTGAATGAACACCTGTGGTTTCTGCTAGGGCACCTGTGTGAACTTGAGGGGAACTGATTTCATGCATCCATAAAAAATCACCTTGAGACCAGTTGGGCAAAAGTAATTGCAAAAATGGCTCTAAAATGTGAAGTTAGCTTTGAGGAAAAACTCCAGCATCATTTGATTTCAGATTCCACTTGATATATCAAATGCAATGACTTTCATACAATAAGTGTAGCTTACTGTAAGTCTCTAAATACTTTTTGTGCACACAGTATATACATCAACCTACTTTCATCAGCCTTTCTCTCTCTCCTGACAGAAAGACAGCAAATCACAGAGACAGCTTTATTCTCCAGCTGACACCACAGAACACCGCCTCACATAAGATGTTATTCTGTATAAAACAAGAGGAGGAGCGACCAGGATTGATGGGCAGCTCTTAAACGCTGGCATAAAAATCATACACCACTGAGAGAAAAAAACAAATAAACAAACAAGTGGAGGCAGATTAGGGCATAAATTTATGACTATATCCTACAACGTTATCTGTTCCTTTCAGCACTAGAGTCACGAGTGCCTTCTTTATCACCGCCCTGCATCAGGCAGGTTGAGTGATGATGCAGTATACAAGCATATGTGTATGGTGGAATGCTGCAGATGACCAGGGTTAGAAATAATAGTCCACTCACTGCAAAGGAAATTGAATTCAGGCCATGTTGTGGTCTGTCCTGCTCTCTTTAATGAATGCTAATGGTTCCTGATTGACAGAGTGCGCATTTAAAATGTCATTGTCAAGGAATGTGAGAAAAAAAAAAAAGCTGGTTTTGGAGCTAACATAAAAGTGGTCACTTTGGGCATTGAAAGTAAATTTCCATCTGATTCGCACTGCATGTTAATTCACCGGCCTCTCCCTCAAATCTACTAGTAGTGTCGCTAAGTGGATTGATGTGAACTGTGGGTTTGATGTTGCAATTAACATTACATTGATGTTCTTGGCAGATGCTTTCTAGATAAAGTGGCATGCAAGAAAGTGGACATGATGTCTTTACCTAGGTGCACATCATGTAAAGTAGTAAGAGCAAACGTTGGAGCGCTCTACAAATTAAGGCTTGCAAGAGCACTTGTTTTTACTGTTTGCTTTATGTAAATGACTTGCATCGTGCCGCATCAGCGGTTTGACAGTGTGGGTGAGAAATGAAAGCTTGCAAATGTACATTGACAGATTCATGCTGCTTTCACAAACTCGCTTATAGTTTCTATCAGCTTCTGGCCAGCACTTTTGTTTGTTTTGGGGTCTCTGGGGTCGCTTTGTAAATACATCTTTCATTTTACTTTAACAATATAAATAATATAAAAAAAAAAAAATATAAATACCCTATATAAAAATAAATATTACTTTTCATATACAAAAATATTAGGGCTGTGTATTGCCAACAAAGTGACGATACGATACGTATCCTGATACAGAGGCCACAGTATGATACATATCACGATACAGGACTGCCTAATTTTCACCTCAGCAGAATTAAGTAAATTATTTTGTAAGTTACAAAAAAGTAAGTTATTTTGTATTGACTGTAGAGCATTTTAGTATTTATGAATATTTTGAATTAGCTTTTGTTTTTATATTTATTCATTTTTATTCAAAAAATAGCTTTATATATCTTTGTTTAATTCAGTTTAAGTTTTAGTAGTTTTCTTAATTCAACTTAAAATGTTAGTTATTTTTTCAAGGCAAATTTTTCACATAATATTTATTTTAGCCTTTTTTAAATAACTGGAAACAATATATAACAATATATAATCTAGTCTTGGATTTATACATATGTAATTTTATTTTATTATTATTATTATTTTTTTGTATCAACATATTACATATTTTACAAGGAAGACGTGGAGAGATGTGGACGACGGTAAAATATGTGGAGCTTGGCATATGTTTTTGCAGATAAAGACACTTGTCTTGTCGTATTATTAATCACTGTTTTATAAAAGTGACCTTGAGTTGCGCACCTCTCGTCACTTATAGGCAAGTGTGTAATGAATTTTAACAGGGGGCAGAAAGCCTGGGAACTGCTCTATCAGTCGTCCCTGGCTCTGAGACTTGATGGAGCACTGTACTCACCTGCCAGTTTCGTCATAACCCTTCATTCGCAACTTTCCTGCAAAATTACACTTTCAAAGAGGCTCCTAGCGAATGTTATGGGTCTATATTTAATATGAGTCATAACTCTTAAAAGCTCTCATCACTTTTGAGCTGTGGCAGCTTGAATTGCTCACTATGTGGAAGAGCCAGCTTTCTCTCACTGTCGCACGGTGCAGATTGGAGGCTGTCTGGAGACCTATGCAGCTTCCAATGGCTCATTCATCAAGCTGTGGCTTCGGCTTTAAGACTTCAGAGAGGAGGGAGGGAAGGAAGATAGGCACAAGGAATAAAGAAACAAGAGCAGAAAGGGTGGAAAGAACCAAAGAAAGGTCTTGAAGCTTTTGTGATGTAATGACTTTAGTAAGTGCTTTCTAAATATCCTGACTAGCCCAATGCAGAAAAATTGGTTCAGTTTTATTCTGTTTGAGCAACCGATGGCAGGTGCAGTTGTGTTTAGAAAAAGTGGAGCCAAAATTATACACTTTATTCCTATTTATGACCTAACCCAATGGTGGACCCTCTAAACTTGCTTTGGTTCTTTTAAAGGGGCTGTCAAGTTGATATATTTTGATATATATATATGCCATGCATTTCCTCATCAACCTGGTAGAAATCTCAAGTGGGGTTTTGCAGTAAATGCTTTTGCTATTTGACCTGAAAGTATAGGAAACATTTCTAAACATGCTGACTGGACCAAAGCAGCAAAATTGATTCAACCAATAATGTGAATTTGGGACAGGACTGTCTATTTGAGCAACCAGTAGCAGGTGTGTTTAGCAAAGGTGGCACTGAAATTACACATTGTAAATTTATTTATGACCTCCAACCCAATGGTTGACCCTCTAAACTTGCCCTCTAAGAATGCATTTCATAAGCAACCTGGTAAATATTGCTTGGGATTGGCCAACACTTCTCCTTAGCCAATGTGAAACATCCTCTCCCCATGAATAATTTTGCAGGTTTGCTCGTATTGGAATTTCTGTCATGACTTGCCATTTTTGGAAAGTCATGCCATGTAGTGTAGCAGATGGGGATGGTCAAATTCAGTGCCCTTCAAAGGAATATCCTGGTTACAAATGTAACACTTCAGTTTACCCTCAAGGCTCGATTGTCACAGTAAATATCTTTGAATTGTCCCTCAGTTTGTAAAAACGACAACAGCACATGTAATAATAAGTGCTATTGGCCAGAAATATGAAGCTTGAGTTTTTGTAAAGAATTTTAGTTCTACCTCAAAAAAGTTTTTTGAAAATTTTATGTAGTTTTTGAGTTGATTTTCTAGATGAATCTATTGACATAATTCATACATATGGAGTTTTATAGTAAACCATAATTGTAAATAATGATTTCAGTGCAAATGATGATTTCATTCAGTGTGATTCCGCCTGTCCTGCCTTCAACTGCAAGTTAATTGATAAGAAATTGTGATTGGATAGTAATTTTGTCCTACGACGAGCTTGGTTACCTTTGATTAGGCTGTTCTCGCTTGACAGAACACTAGTCCTCCTACTACTCGCTCTGATTACCCAGTCCAGTGTTGCCAAGTCTGCGGTTTTCCCGTGGATCCCAAGGGTTGAAGCGACCCCAATAATGTGATGTTTAACCCCTGGAATGTGAATTGTATCAGGGGAACCCAAACAAAACAGAGCAAAATGTCTCTAAACATTCAACCCCAATCCCAATGAAGACAAAAACAATCATTTTCTGGTTGTCATACTCTCGTTAAGTTAGAATTTTCATGTGCTCAAGCAGAACGTTAATGTCATCTTATGCTTCAGCAAGGTATGTCTGGCTAAAACTAGCTAACGTTAAAGTTAGTGAGATGCTAACATACAAACCTAAATAGCTAAATGTTCTCACCTTCATGTACAGTGTATGTCAAAAACACATAAACGATGGTCTACATTTCTGTGCTTCTCCATGTTAAATGGGTAAATATAAATTAATTTAATTTTACTCTGCGGTACATGAACAGTGTTGATCCCGGAGGTTGTCATCTGCAATCGTGACGACCGTAATGAGGCTTCTCCCACTTGCATTGTTATCTGTAAACCCTTGCCTCCAAATTAATCTTGTTACCCACCATATTTATTTTAAAATATTTTATATATCTCATATATATATATTTAAGTCCCACTTGAATGGTGGCCCTTCTGTGTCCAAAATTGATCAAAAACATCTTGGGACAAGGTTTTCACACTGAAACCTGTCATAGTATAGTTGACATATATTGACAGTTAGGTCAATTGTCTTATGTGTTGCATTATCTTACATGCACAAGTGTGATTTATCCTTTTACCAGCTAGCATGTCAGATTTCTATTGTTCTGCTAGCTTTTATTATTTTCAAACTGAGAGATGAGTCAACAATATATTCTTTGGTTAGCAACAGTACGCCTCGCATTCTGTCCGTGGATCTTTAACCTGGAATATCCCTTTAATAAAGCTCAATGCAAATCACAGTGCCTGAGGTTTCAAAATAACTACAGCATAATTCAGTCTGCCATTGTGTGAGAAATTACAATACCCCTCAGTAATGCACAAACGTGTAAAAATCGTATTGTTTACAACCTAACGAACAGTATGACATTTGTTCAAATAGCGTTTACATGCAAAAATAGGCAATTTTACCGCAGGAGCACAATTTGTGTCAAAAAAGAGAGATTGAAGCAAAAAGCTAATTCTGAAAATTCATGTGGTGCTATTTGAGAGTTTACAAGCTGATTCTTTAATCAAGCAAACGCCTTCTTAAGCTAATTTACATTCATTAGAATACAGAAATTCAAGTCAGATTCCAATCGATATGAAGTATCCCTGCTAAAAAAGACCTGACCTATAGCAGGAGAGGTAATGGACTCCATAGATAATGTGCATAATCTGCTATCTGCATTTGTTAAACAGGCCGGTTGTCTAGAGAGTGCCTATTAAATGCTCACCAGACTTTGAAAGAACCATTATGATTTCGCTTTAAGATAAAAAAGGTTATAGCTACTTCGCTTCACACTTTGCCTTAGTATTCATTGTTTTAATGATGAACAGAGAATGCCATTGTTGAGCATATTCCCACACTGAGTTCGCGGTTATTGTATTTCAAATAAATATAATGAAGTCCTCATGTGGAGATTTTGGTATTCATCCTTCAAAGACAGCGTAATGTTCGATGTAGGGCAACAGTTGTAAATGTCTTGACCTTCAAGTAAATAATGCATCTAATAGCGGAGTCAAAAGCAAATAACATAGTTGATGAATAGAACATTACCTCAGACCTCTGCTCAACTGTGTAGCTCATCCCAGAAAAGGAGCCAAAACTCCAATCTGCGGTCTCAAGCTTTGCTGAAATCCTATTTAACCCTAGGCTCAGGACCATCTGCAGTGAATTTTTATTTATTTTTTTTTTTTTTTTTTTACACTGTGTTCAAGCAAAACATCAACAACTCACACAGACTAACAACCGAGAGTTTCCCCACTGGACCAGAGGTTGTCGATACTTAGACTGGCCCTATGCTGCCACAGCAGCCTGTTCATTAACTGATCCCTGCCAACACCACTGGGGAATATGCTAACAATTCAGATAGGACATTCTGACATTCCGAAGCTGGTCTGGATCTTTTTCAGTAATGGCTTCATCTGCAACTCTAACTCACATGTTATCTGCGCCATGACCAAGTTTAATGGAGAAAATATTGATAGCTTACCTCTTGAAACATAAGGGGACGGGTCGGCGAACACTCGTCTTATTCTTCTTACTGCTGTAATCCTCACACCCCTCAAAGGCTCTAACAACTGGAGCCTCATTTACCAACTGGCGCCTTTCTTTATTGATCTGAGAGAGAAATAAACAGCAAATTATGTTTTGGCTTACTTCTGCCTATGAATGCTGATTCTGTAAGGCCATGCAGCCTAAATACAGGCTTTCTAAGAATAATCATAGCCATTAATCTTAGATATTAGATATTTATTTAGATTTTTTTTTTTTTTAAGTTTAATATACAAGTTTAATATCTTTGTAAATGTATGTTATATATATATATATAAACATACATTTACAAAGATATATATGTGTTTTTACTGTATAATATAGTTCATTCAATTTTATATAACAGCTTACATTTCTGTTTTAGGTTGCTCTTGTTTATTATTAATTAATGATATATAATAACTATTATATGTGACCCTGGACCACAAAACCAGTCTTAAGTTTCTGGGATATATTTGTAGAAATAGCCAAAAATGCATTGTATGGGTCAAAATTATAGATATTTCTTTCATGCCAAAAATCATTAGGATATTAAGTAAAAATCATGTTCTATGAAGATATTTTGTAAATGTCCTACTGTAAATATGTCAAAACTTAATTTTTGATTAGTAATATGTATTGCTAAGAATGTCATTTGGACAACTTTAAAGGCAAAAATAGTTTCAAATAGTTGTATCTTGGTTAAATATTGTCCTATCCTAACCAACCATACACCAATGGAAAGTGTATTTATTCAGCTTTCAGATGATGTATACATCTCAGTTTTGAAAATTTGACTCGTAAAGGGATAGTTCACCCAAAAATGAAAATTTTATGTTTATCTGCTTACCCCCTGGGCATCCAAGATGTAGGTGACTTTGTTTCTACAGTATAACACAAATGAAGATTTTTAACACAAACCGTTGCAGTCTGTCAGTCTTATAATGGTGTGGACGGGAATCACGGCTAAAACATAAAAAAAAAAAAAAAAAACATACACCAACAAAACCAAATTAAACCCTGCGGCTCGTGATGATATATCAATGTGTAAAGACACAAAACGATTGGTCTGTGCAAGAAACTGAACAGTATTTATATCTGGTTTTACCTCTGATTCACGCAATGTCCGAACTGTTAGAACTCTCTTGAGCGCGTCCTCCTGAGTGCATTCTCAGCAGCAGGTGGAGGTTTTCTTCTTCTTGTTTTATGGTGGATCACAGACTTATAAGTGCATTACCACCACCTATCTCTTAAGTGGACCATTGACACTCCTAATTGAGATTGTAGATAGAGTGTCAGTGGTCCACTTGAGTGGTAGGTGGCGGTAATTCTAACCATTTTAAAAACCCCTACTATTTTTGTCCCATCCTTTGCGTGGTTTAAATTTCATTTATAGTTATTCATTTAGGAAACACTTTTATCTGAAGCGACTTACAAATGAGGAAAAAACTTGTATATTATTTATACTTGTATATTAGTACTGCTCTTTCTTACAGTATTATTACAAATTAAGGTGAAAGATAAAAAAAAAAGTTAATGCCCGCTAATCTGTCAACTACTTGTAAATTTGTGTATGAAACATGAGTGTTTTGTGGATTATACATTGTCTGTTGACTGCAGCACAACTGTTTAAAGTAAAAATGTGGGAAAGCTACTTTTGTTTTTGATAAATGTACCTCTTTTAAGACCTAGGTGCCAACTCAAGGCAAAAGACAAATGAGATTTGGCAAATAAATCCTTCCTTTACTTTGTCACTGTTTAGAAATAAATGTCCCCTTTCTGTTGTTTGCTGGAGTGGGAGGATGTATAGTGAAAGTGAAAGTGACGTGACATTCAGCCAAGTATGGTGACCCATACTCAGAATTAGTGCTCTGCATTTAACCCATCCGAAGTGCACACACACAGAGCAGTGAACACACACACACACTGTGAACACACACACCCGGAGCAGTGGGCAGCCATTTTATGCTGCGGCGCCCGGGGAGCAGTTGGGGGTTCGATGCCTTGCTCAAGGGCACCTAAGTCGTGGTATTGAAGGTGGAGAGAGAACTGTACATGCACTCCCCCCACCCACAATTCCTGCCGGCCCGAGACTCGAACTCACAACCCTTCGATTGGGAGTCCGACTCTCTAACCATTAGGCCACGACTCCCCATATATTCCCACCACAGTGAATTGATCAAAGAAAGAACTAGTTTTAGATGTCAGAAAAAGGTGGAGATGAAATTGTGCTCAGCAGAGGAATGTCTTACAGAATCAGTGAAAATGAAATACAGAAGGAACCAGACAGAACATGATGAGAGCTGTAAAATTGTACAGCAGAAACGAATCGATACTTGGGGCAGATGAATCAAATCCGGCCCCATCAATCGGAATCCTGTGGGATTGTTGAACGTTCCCAAACTCTGCCCTCCCATTAGTTCCCAATCCCTTTAATATCCCTCTCAAATCCAACACATCCCACCGCAAAGCGTCAAACACCCTGTGCTGGCGTGTTTCTCCAGACAGGGCCTCAGAATTGTTTCAGGAAGCACCATTATTGTTCAGCTGAACACACAATTGTGGCTTTCCCAAAGACAATACTTGAAACTTCTTTGACACCCCCTCAGCCAGGGTTACCGAATGCCTTTAATCAAATTAAAAAGTAGCTAAAGCCTGCTTGAAAAGTCTTATCAGCCCTTTACATTTGTCTAATTTTTATACAGCCTATTCTTATTTTAACACAGCCAAACTCCCAATAAAACTGTTCTCATTTAAATATTTTAATTTTTTTGTTATTGGACAATGCGACCCAAGACTGTATGAAGTCACTTCCAATATGCTGCTCTGCACTGCTAAAAAAATCTGGATTAATAAACAACATCATCTGACAAAATCACCATACACGTGAGTTAAAGGCCTGTGATGTGATTTCAACTATATATTTAAAAGTGAAATGATAATGAAATAATATATATATATATATATATATATATATATATATATATATATATATATATATATATATATATATATATATATATATAAATAGAACATAAATACTATATCAAAAATATAAAAAAACATTGAAGAAAATGCAAAGTGTTAATAATAAGTTTACATAACCCTTGAAGAAAATGCAAAATGTTAATGATTTTCACAAAATAAGAGGGATCGTGAAAATTGCATGTTATTTTTTATTTAGTATCATCTTGAATAAGCCATTTCACATAACAGGTGTTAACTGTATGAATTTGAGGTCCATCTTTTCAAACTGAGAACAATTGAGGGACTCATACATAACAATTACAAAAGATGAAAACATTTACTGATGCTCAAGAAGGCAAAACGATGCATTAAGAGCCGGGGGGTGTAAGCTTTTGAACAGGATGATGATGTGTAAATTTTCTTATTTTGATTAAAGATCATATTATATTATATTATATTATATTATATATATATATATATATATATATATATATATATATATATATATATATATATATATATATTTAATTTATTACTGCACTTCAGAAGCTCCATAAATACATACATGTTTCCCAGAAGACAAAATAAGGACAATTTACCCTGATCATCCAATTCAAAAAGTTTACACCCCCCAGCACTTAATGCATTTTATTACCTTCTCGAGCATCAGTAAATGTTTTCATCTTTTGTAATTGTAGTATGAGTCCCTCAGTTGTCCTCATTGTGAAAAGATGGATCTCAAAATCATACACTCATTGTTGGAAAGGGTTCAAATATGCAGAAGATGCTGGAAAACCAAAGAATGTGCAGGAGCTGGAGGATATATCTGAAGAACAACAGGCAGTTTAACTTTTCAGGACAAACAAGGGACTCATGAACAACTATCACAAAACATAAAAACAGTCATGGATCATCCAGGAAATGACACACATTATTAAGATTTAAGGGTACGTAAACTTTTGAATGGGGTCATTTTTACAAATTATGTTATTATTTTGTCTTGTGGAGTATATATAAACATCTGTTATGTGAAATAGCTT